>NW_028328298.1:186000-372000 GCF_048544385.1 Mastigoproctus giganteus | reverse complement strand
CTGGATCACCGAAAACCGTAAAACGGCTGCGTTCTGGCGATCTTTTAGTCGAAGCTTCAAGCACGAAGCAAGCAGAAAAAATCCTCAACGCGACATCCATAGGGGGAATACCGATTAGCGTAACACCCCACAAAACATTGAACTCTTCACGAGGTGTCATTTCAGAGTGGGATCTTCTTCACGTTTCTGAAGAAGAGATCTGCTCTGAATTAAAAGACCAAGGAGTGACGGCTGTCAAGAGAATATCAATGCGGAAGGATGGGAATCTCGTCCCTACCCGAGTTCTCATCATAACATTTAACACCCCACGGCCTCCAAGTTCCATTAAGGCAGGCTACTTAAACTGCCCAGTGCGGCTTTACATTCCGAACCCACTGAGGTGTTTTAGATGTCAGAAATACGGCCATTCACAAACAGCTTGTCGTGGTAATCCTGCCTGCGCTCGATGTGGTACGAAAGACCACGAGAGCAAGGAGTGTTCAGCTTCCAAACCAATTTGTATAAATTGCCAAGGAGAACACCCTGCCTATTCTAGAGCATGCCAGAAGTGGAAGGACGAGAAAGAAATTCAAAAAATAAAAACAGAACTGAACATATCCTATCAGGAGGCCAGAAAACGCATTCAACCAATAAATAGCGGGAAACCTTCATACGCCCAGAAGGTTTCTGCAAAGTGCACCATCGGTACACAAACGGAGATGACTATACCACCAAAAGAGTCATTTACTCCGATTGCACGCTATTTATTGCATTCACAAAAGCCCACCCAAAAAACACAGTCAGCTGCCACTCCTATTTCCGTACCTCCTAATGCTCCACCACTACCAAAACCAAGTGGTAAAGTAAAGGTGCAAACATCGGAAGGATCACCTGCAATACGAGAAACAATGGATGTCGAGGATAAGGAGGTATCGGATGACCCAGTTCTGGAAATCTTTGCAGAAGAAGATATGGACACAGGCCAAAGACCTGTGTTTCCAAAGAAAGATAAAGCCAGGACTGAGAAAATGAAGCCCTCAGCCCTTCGGAAACCACCTGATGGACCCAACAAATCCAAATAATGGGAAAGTTTAAATTTCTACAATGGAATTGTCGTGGATTCCGTCGAAATTGTGACGACATCAAGGCGCTCCTGAGTAAGCATGAGCCTACTTGCTTTTGCTTACAGGAGACGTATTTAAAGGCAAATGAGGACCCATACTTGCGTAACGTTTTCGTTATACGAAAAGACAGAGATGCGGATGGACCTGCCCACGGAGGCGTCGCAATCCTTGTGGGTAACCACATCCCATTTCAAGCTACACCACTTACCACCAACTTAGAGGCTGTAGCAGTTCAAGTTACTGTAGGGTTTCTTTTAACTGTTTGTTCCATCTATTTGCCACCTGGGAATGACATCCCCCAGGCAGACCTTGATGATCTCATTAGACAATTGCCGCCACCTTTTCTGTTACTAGGGGATTTTAATGGACACAATACTCTGTGGGGTAGTGTAGACATTAATGGAAGGGGTCGGACTATAGAGCACATGCTTGAAAACAATGACCTGGCCCTTCTAAATGTTGGACTTAACACCTTTTGCAACATGCCTACCCGTACATTTACCGCGATCGATCTCTCTATATGCTCGCCCTCTCTCCTTCCCATGTGTACATGGGAGGTTGAAGACAATATTTATGGCAGTGACCACTTCCCCGTGATATCCACCCTTTGTAAAGGGAGACCATGCCACCCGTCCAGGATGCCACGGTGGAAGATCGGTCACGCTGACTGGAATGCCTTCAAAAATCTAGCACTATTTGATATCAACACAGTCAGCAAGGAACCGATTAATGACGCGGTAAAGTACATTACAGACGCTGTTGTCCTAGCAGCGGCAATTGCAATACCAAAGACTTCGTCTCGGTTTCCACCATTTCCAAAACCCTGGTGGAATTCCAATTGCACTGCAGCAAGAAAGTCTCAAAACAAGGCGTGGGGTATTTTTCGCCGGTACCCCACCGCAGATAACTTAATAACATTCAAACGTGCACGTGCGAAAGCACGTTACGTAAGACGTCAGAGTCAGAAGGAATCTTGGATCAAATTCACATCTTCTATCAATCAGGCTTCATCATCTAAGCTTGTGTGGGATAAAGTCCGAAAAATGAAGGGGAAATATATATCCCACCCTTTTTCGATTCTGGAGTATAATGGATCTGCAATTGCAGACCAAACTGCAATTGCAAATACTCTTGGGGAGGTATTTGCTAAAGTGTCTGCCAAAACATCTTACCACCCTGAGTTTCTGGCCCTCAAACAAAATGTTGAAAGGCAACCTTTGAAATTGTCGTCAAAGAACTGTGAAGAATACAATCAACCCTTCACTGAATGGGAAATGAAAGCGGCACTATCACTATCCCAGGCGAGTGCCGTAGGGCCGGATGACATCCATTATGAGATGATAAAACATCTTTCGTCTCAATCTCTGGATCAGTTGCTCTGTTTGTACAACAGAGTTTATCTTGAAGATGAGTTTCCGGACTCCTGGCATAAGGCAATCGTGCTTGCGTTTCCAAAACCAGGAAAAGATCCAAAATCTCCGAGTAATTACCGTCCCATTGCTTTGACAAGCTGCTTGTGCAAGATCCTGGAAAGGATGGTGAATGCCCGTCTCATGTGGTATTTAGAAGGGAATGACCTCCTTTCCAAAGTTCAATGTGGTTTCCGAAGGAACAGGTCAACACTTGACCATCTTATAAGACTGGAAACATCTATCCGAGATGCTTTCCTTAAACGTGAACACCTGGTGTCAATTTTCTTTGATATCGAAAAAGCGTATGACACGGCCTGGAGATTTGGAATCTTAAAGGATATCCATGATCTGGGTCTGAGGGGCCATCTAGCCCTCTTCATTAAAAATTTCTTATTGAATCGGTCATTCCAAGTTCGTGTCGGCTCTGTTTATTCTCAATCTTTTTGTCAAGAAGAAGGAGTCCCCCAAGGGTCAGTGTTAAGTGTTACGCTTTTCGCTATCAAAGTTAATTCTATTACTGAACAACTTCCTCCAACCGTAAACAGCGCCCTCTTTGTTGATGACTTTACCATCTTCTGTCAGTCATGCAACATGAGGGTTATTGAACGACAATTGCAGCATGCCATTGACCATGTAAAAACTTGGGCAGTGGCTAATGGTTTCAGGCTATCACCACAGAAGACCGTCTGCGTACATTTTTGTCGCAAACGGAACCTTCACCCTGAACCAGAACTCAAACTTGGACAACACATCATTCCAGTAGTACCTGAGACAAAATTCTTAGGTCTCACATTCGATAAGAAGTTGACATTTTTACCACATATCCGTCAACTGCGAACAAGGTGCACGAGGGGATTGAATCTCCTTCGTGCCATCTCCTCAAATAAATGGGGGGCAGACCGATGCACTTTACTGCGTCTTTATCGTACACTTGTTCGTTCAAAATTAGACTATGGGTCCCAAGTGTACGCATCGGCTAGAAATAGCGTACTACGGTGGCTAGACCCACTGCACCACCAAGCCATCCGTACTGCAACTGGAGCATTCAGAACATCTCCCGTCCAGAGTTTATACGTCGAAGCAGGTGAACCACCACTATTGCTCCGACGAAAGCAATTGTCGCTAAACTATACCTTCAAACTAAAATCCCTGCCAGACAACCCAACGTGGGCTTGTGTTTTTGAGCCACGATGGGAAACGCTTTATAAAACCCGTCAGACTGCTAACCGATCCTTTGGCATCCGTGTCCAAGATCTGCTCAGAGAGCTCAACATTACGGTAGACAATGTTGCAAAGTCACCAAGGCATTTACTTCCACCCTGGCATGCTCGCTTACCATCATGTGACTTCTCCATAAAAAGTTGGGGTAAAGCCATAACTCCGTCCTCTGTCTACCAACAACTCTATGCTGCCCATCGATCCGATTACTCTGATTTCTTGCCTGTGTTCACTGATGGCTCGAAGTCAGAGTTGTCTGTAGGATCTGCTGCTGTCTTTCCAGATTGTACTATATCTGGGAAGATTCCCCTCGAATGCAGCATATATACAGCTGAGTTGTATGCTATAGAGCTAGCCTTGGACCACATTAAAACCCGGAAGCATCAAAGATGTATGGTGTACACTGACTCTTCAAGTACACTGCAGGCTTTATCGGGGATGAGATATAATCCTCATCCAATATTGACCCGGGTTCAGCAGACTTTACATTCTTTGTTTGAGAGTTCACTCGATATCCGTTTCTGCTGGATCCCAAGCCACATTGGGATCAGGGGAAATGAACTGGCTGATGCTGCGGCCAGATCACCAGAACCCCAAAACACGTATTGCCTGTTAGTCCCCTATACAGACTACAGGCAAATAATACACCAAAAGATTAATTCCCAATGGCAACGATTTTGGTATGAGCAAGTCACAAACAAGCTCTATCAGATAAAGCCTGTAATCGGACATTGGCAGTCTAGTCTGCGCAGGAACCGCAGAGAGGAAGTTGTTTTAGCTCGCCTCCGCATAGGACACAGTCATCTTACACATGCTTTTCTGCTGAGGGCAGATGACTGTCCTATGTGCGAGAACTGTGGCACCATTTTAACTATTTATCACATTTTAACCGTGTGTCCACGTTTTACCCCTGAACGTGATTTTTATTTTACCGCTTTTAGTCATCTGGCTGAGCCTTATACACTCAGCCAGATTTTATCCGACAATGACCACGTGTCTGCTGTTTTTAGCTTTTTAAAATCAATAAACGTTTTCGCTTATATATAAAATTTACATTTTATTGTGAATTTTTGTTGATTTACCTTTTATACATTTGCTAAATTTTTTGACATAGTGACCTAATTAATTAGGTCACTGAAAGTTTACTCTTTTATACATGACCTGGTCTTGGCGCATTATAGCCTAAGTTGCTAATGCGCCAATAAAACCCAAATCAAACTCAAACAAACTCAAACGCTAGTTCCACACACTGATTTTAGTCCAATAATTATTAGAGAAAGTGAAAATGAATGGTCCCAAATATGGAAAAATGAAATCAACAATAAACTACATGAAATAAAACCTAATCCAGAAATATGGAACTCAAGCATTAGAGAGAGCCGCAGAGAAGAAGTAATACTTGCCAGACTGAGAATTGGCCATACTCATTTTACTCATTTTCATCTATTGGCAAACAAAAATCCCCCACTCTGTTTTCAATGCCAAGTTCAACTTACAGTAAAACACATTCTTTTGGTATGCCCTCGATTCAGAAATTCCAGATTCCTTTGTTTTCAGAGTTTATGCAATAACCAGAATCAAGTTACTCTTCAACAGATCTTAGACAATTCTGCGAATATAGATGAATTATTTAAATTTATTCGGCAAATCAGATTTGATAAACAAATCTGAAAAAAAATGTTTGATTTACATTAAAAACTTGGAAAGACACATCTTGGCCATTGATGCCCTTGTGTCTTTAAACCCTTAAACAACAACAACAACAACAGCCTGGCGATTTGGAATATTACAAGACCTCTACAACTTTGGTCTTAGGGGTAACCTCCCTGTCTTTATTAAAAACTTCCTATCGAATCGCCATTTTCAAGTCCGTTTAGGATCCACTCTCGAGAGAGAGTTCTGTCAGGAAATGGGAGTCCCACAAAGGTCCGTTATAAGTGTCACGCTTTTTGCAATCAAAATAAACTCTATCACAGAACAACTTCCGCCCACGGTAAACAATGCCCTCTATGTTGACGATTTTACTATATTTTGTCATTCATGCAATATGAGGGTCATTGAAAGGCAACTGCAGAAAACCATTGATCACCTTACATCTTGGTCATTGGCTAATGGGTTCAGATTTTCATCACAGAAGACCGTTTTTGTACACTTCTGTCGCAAACGTAATCTTCATCCTGAACCATATTTAAGGCTTGGACAAAATAACATCCCAGTCGTAGCAGAAGTCAAATTCCTTGGACTTATTTTCAACAAAAAGCTGACATTTCTACAATATATTCGTCTGCTTAGGACAAGGTGTGTTGAAGGGCTTAACATCCTTCGTGCCCTTTCGTCAACTTCATTGGGCGCAGATCGCTCTACCCTTCTTCGTCTCTACAGAGCCGTTGTCCGTTCTAAACTCGATTATGGGTCCCAGGTATATGGATCTGCTAGAGATAGTGTACTTTGGTGGTTAGATCCAGTTCACCATCAAGCCATTCAGACAGCCACAGGAGAATTTCGCACATCTCCAGTCAAAAGCCTTTACGTTGAAGCAAATGAACCATCCCTATCTTTTCGACAGAAGCAGTTATCTTTACATTACCCTTTTAAATTGAAAGCCCTGTCTGATCATCCCACGTGGGCATCAGGTTTTGAGCCACGTTGGGAAAATCTCTATAACATCCGTCGGAGTGCCAACAGACCTTTTGGTATTCGGATCCAAGGGCTATTAAATGAACTAAACATGACGGTAGACAACGTTGCCCAGTCACCAAGGCAACTCCTTCCACCCTGGTATGCACATCTGCCAATTTGTGACTTCTCCCTTAAGATCATGGAGAAGGCTAATACACCGCCGGCCGTGTATCAACAACCCTTCACATCACATAGGGAGCAGTACTCTGACTTTCTGCCAGTCTACACAGACGGCTCAAAGTCAGAATCTTATTTGGGATCTGCTGTCGTATTTCCTCAAGACATTATCATTCAAGATCCTACAAGAAGCTAGCATTTACACTGCAGACTTGCATGTAATTGAAATAGCCCTTGAGTTCATTATAAATAGCGAATACCAAAGGTACATGATTTATGTGATTCATTGAGCGTGTTATAGGCCCTAGTATTGATGAGGTACAACTCTCATCCTGTCCTGTTCCGGATTCTGCAGTTGCTTTGTTCTGCCTTTGAATCAGAATTTGACATTCGCTTCTGGTGGATCCCAAGCCACATTGGGATCCGGGGAAATGAATTAGCTGATGCGGCTGCTAAATCAGCCACTTCCCTGGATAGTAATTGCCTGTCAGTTCCCTATACAGACTACAGGCAAATAATACGTTCTAAATTGTATTCCCAATGGCAAGACTCTTGGCACGGACAGACCGCAAATAAACTACACCATATTAAGTCTGTAATCATGGAATGGCAGTCCACTCTACGCAGGGTCCGAAAAGAGGAAGTTGTTCTTGCTCGGCTCCACATAGGTCATAGCCATCTAACACACTCCTTTTTGCTGAGGGTGGATGGCCCACCTATGTGTGAGATGTGTAACGTTATTTTAACTGTTTCTCACGTTTTTATCGAATGCCCTGTCTCTAGACAAACTTTTTCTAGAACTTTTAATAATCTGGTTGAACCATTTACACTCAGTCAGATTTTAGGTGACAGCAACAACATGTCTGACGTTTTTAATTTTTTACACTCGATCAATTTATACACAAAGATTTAAGTTTATATTTTATACCTTTAATATAACCTTTAACCATAGTATCATATTTACCTTTTTGACAAGGTAGCCTGTTTTTAGGCCGACCAATATTTTTATATTAGTTTTATTCTTGATTTGGCGCATTATGGCCACAGCTGCCAATGCACCATTAAAAACAAAACCAAACCTTAAGACCCTAGTCTTTGCGGATGAAGCGAGCAAGCATATTGATATAATTTTTGGCCTTTTCTTTCATGGACTTTAGATGTGACATGAAAGTTCTGCGATCGTCTACGGTGACACCTAAATATTTGAATGAACGTTGATTCTTGAGTGCATGTCCTTTATAACGAATGGTTGGTGGTCTGTTGATGTCAAGACGGTCTTTGGTGTTATGGTTTGGGATGTTATTTTTGAATACTCTGGGTTCTCTGACCACTGTTAATCAACGGCTCGATGGAAACACTTTTACATTTCTCTCGTCGCCGAATAAGTATACGCCCTCCATGATAACGATGCGTCTATCAAAAAGATAACGCGCCAAACCACAATGCTCGGCAGGTTGCTAATTGGTTTCAGGAACGTGACAATGAATTCTTCCTTTTCTGGTCACCGCTCAAGTCACCGATCTCAAGACAGTTGATCAGCATGTTTGAGACCTTCTTGAAAAGACATTGGATGATACGGCCACCCAACTTACAATGTCCGCACATTACTGGACAGATTATGCAACGCATAAGTAGAATTACAAGACACCCTGCAACGCATAAGTAGAATTACAAGACACCCTGCAACGCCTGTTGGAGTGCATGGAAAGACGTGTACATGCTATATTACGGGCAATCGGTTGCTCCATGAGGTATCAGGTAGGTGTTGCTAATGCAAAACAAACTCAGTGTAAATTTTACTGGACAATCGGAGCCTAAACATAAACTTGCAAAAGAAACTATTACTAATCCATATGAAAAAAACAACATAGAAATTACGATAATTTATTACTATAGTTAAACAACCAACATTACGCAAAACTCAAGAAGCACAAATAAAATAAAGTGAATGAACTAAATAGAACATCGATAACCATATCGAATATATTAATTCTTTTGTCTAATTTGGATTATACGTTAATTTTTTGAATGCAAGTAGCGTTTGCACACTTCACAAGTATAACTTATTGGAGTTACCAACAATTTCCACACTCAGTATATATAAAAAGTAAAAGAAACTAAAAAAACAAAAAAATGCAGCTGTTATTATACATGTTAGATATGTGTTAATCAAATATTGTGGTGAGCAGGTACAGCAGAACCTCACTTATTCGAACTAAGGAGGGGAAAGGTATTCCAAATTATCCAAAGTCCGAATTAAATAATATGATTGTATGTAAATATTTAAAGTCGTAGCTCATAAAACCTAGAACATTTTATTCACAGTTCAACAATATTGATAGATGGCAGCAGAATCATGGCAAAAAGAAATTTTATGAAAAATAGTTCAAAGCAAATAGACCTATACCGCGAATAATAATATTTTAAAACAGTTTTAATTGCGTCAAGTGGCAATAACTATAAATTTAATCAGATGTATGCGGTTCTTTTTCGAACGTAATATTGTTTTTGAAGAAGTCTGAAATGATCTGTTGGGTAAAGGTCCTGCTATTTTGCCTTTTTATTTTGTCACCATTTCTCTTATAGAGAGAAGAAAGATTTTTGAATTCCTAAGCGTAATTTGCAAATTTAATAACAGTATCGAGGTAGTTTTTTCCCTCTTTTAATTTAACATATTCCTATTTAGTATTTTCTTTTTCCTTCACTTCATCTTATAAATTTTACCAGTTGAAATTCTGTTGTATTTTATTTTCTTTTTGACTCGTTCTTAACGGCCCTAAAATTAATATCCCGTTTCACCACTGTTATGAGAAGCATTTTAGCACTCTTTATTTTTTTATTTCACCTAAATAAAGAAGAATATTGTCATTTGTTAGTTTAATTGGTAGCGAAATAGAAGTGCATGGACAATTATAACATATTTTAAAAACCTGAGTTCGAATCCAGTCAATGACGCGAGGGCTTTTTGCGGTTTCTTCAAAACGAGGCTGAGTTAGTCAGACTTACGAGAGGGTACCATGGTTTTTCCCTCCCGGAAACTCTGGTTTTCTCCGAGAAACAGCAAATCAACTACAAATTATAGACATTATTTTCGGTGCAATACGGTCTAAGTTGCTGATTCGCCTATAATCATACAATAATACCAACATAGATTAAATTCTAGTTTAGGAACAATCTCCGTTCTGCATTAATAAAATGCAAACATACAAGAGAAGACGATCACAATTGTCAGGTTTAAATTTGTGATTATGTCCTGAATACTTGCAAGCAGCTTTTCCGAATCCCCAGAAAAAATTCATTTGCCATTGCTAACTGAGCGACGTTGTGCTGTGTCTTAACGATGTTTTCCACACTCCTCCTACCACAAGGCTGATGAGAGTATAAAGTAGAATTCTTTTTAAATGATGCCCATTTGAGAAAAGAGAAAAAAAGTTATATTTAAAGGGCGGTGCCCCTTGATATGATAAACAGTTGCTGACAAAAACAATAGAAAATCAATAAATTCGAATTGCAGAGGCTTGAATAATCTTTGACTATTATATATTGATTTTACTATTTTTTGTCCAAGCGAAAGTGATGTGATTAATCAGCTGTTCAAACCATGCAGGAGAATAGATAAAACCGAAGCTTCATAAGACTCAGCTAGTTTTATTATACAAAAGTAACGCATACCTAAAGAAGGTGAACTGAAAAAGAATTTCTACTTAAATACGACTGGTATACAGTGGTGGTAGAGGATACTTATTAAAAGAAAAATAGAAACTAATATCAAAGATATTTCAAAATGCAGAATTCGTAGTACAGGATGGAATTCTTTCCGCAGCACGTGCACGTACCATGCCATCGATTAGATCCCGGAGCTATAATCACTTAGGCCAAAACGGAAAAGAAATAAAGCGGGCAGAGGAAGAGATAGGAAATGCCTTAAAGAGGCCACTGGGCTTCATTTCCTGAGAGGATGGTTCTCTGAATTATGATTTTATAAATCCCTTTTATTATTCTTCTTTTTACTTCATCTCTTTGTCAGCAAGACCTTAAACGATGAAAATTATAAAATTCTTGAAAATCTCTTATTCAGAGGATTAAAAACTATTAAAACGTGATTTCGCCGCCTTTTTTTTTTCTATCAACTTATTTCAAGAGGAATAAGCAATCCATCTGTTTAAGATTATGTGAACGCTAATCCTCTCTTTTTTTAAATAAAGCGGGCGTTTCCCTGTCTGTTTATCAAGGTTTTACAAAATATGGGTCACCAAAGGTTTAAAACTTTTATTTTCTATAAAAGTTAAACCGAAAACATGAACCTCCAAACAGAAATAACGACTTAAGATCTGCTCTCAGACCTGAGTAAAAACTACTGCACAGCAAAATTGGATTTTTTTTTTTAAAGTGAACTATCGGTCAAGTGAGGAGTTATTCAGAAAAGAAAAAAATAATCGAATTGATTTTATCCACGCTTATCGCTGCCCCTGACATAGTGCAGTTCATTTTAAAAGATTGATTCCATGTGCTATATCGAGGAAGTTCACGGTTAGGCAACACTTCTTCGGTTGAAATGTAGTTCATGTAGGGTCTATGAATAAAAATTTTGGCACTGTTAGTATTAGACTTTTCGTGAAAATTTCCTGCTGGTGTTTTCTGCAGTAACTAAACGTAAAATCGTTTAATTACTGTACAAGTTAAATGAAACCCGGAATTTGAATCTAAATCAGTAACGATTTTTAAAAAATAGATAAACTTTATACCTCATGGAAAGCAGTCATATAGCTTCACTTCTACTTGAACACGAACCGTGTGGCGATCTAACACCCTCATTCAATTTATTTTCTTTTCCTCGAGCCTTTTACACCATAATTAGCTGTCCTCTAAGTTGCCAGCCTACCACGCTCTGTAACCCACATATTCTTAGTCTTTCCTCATACTGATAGTTCCTTACACTGACTTAAGACCAATTATTAGAAATGCCAATGAAGAGACGAATGGGCCCAGGTATGGAGAAACGAAACCAACATTAAATTACATTAAATAAAACCTAATCCACAAATATGGGACTCCAGCATCAGAAAAAATCACATAGCTTGCTAGACTGCAAAGCAAATTGGTCTCGCACATCTTACGCATTATCAACTATTAACTAATGAAAATCCCCATCTCTGTGCTCAATGCCAATTTCTTTTAGTATGCCCTCTGTTCAGAAATTCGAGATTACTTTGCTTCCAGAACATATGTAATAATCAGAATGCATCTATCCTCCAACAGGTATCAGGTAAATCTGCAAATCTACAATTGCTTTGTTTCATTCAGCAAATCCGCTTTGATAAACAAATTTAACAAAACATAAGTTACATTAAGAAGCATGGAACGACACATCTTGGCCTTTGATGCCCTTGTGTCATAAAATCCTTAAGCAACAACAATCTTTTCTCATACAAACGCACTTTTGCGCACCTCTCACCAGGTGCGTTGCTCGTCTTTAGATCTTTTGAAGAAGCTCGACGTCTTTTTTAAATAAAGTTGCCTTCTCTTAAGCACTCGCATACATACATACTTGAACACAACAATCCAAATGCGGTCTTAAAATTTACTTATGCAGTGGGATTATGAATTTATCGTTACAGGAAGAGGTTCGATAAATTATGGGCGGAAATCTGTGCATTCTTTTCCACCTGTTTACATTGCTCAAAAAACTTAATGCTCAAGTGCATTAACTCCGTATCCCTTTCTTCTTCTACTGTTTTTAATTCAACGGTGTATAAGTCATTCTGGGGTCACTGTTCCTCAAGTTTAGACTTTGCACTTTGTTACATTAAAGCGTAGCTGTCACTTTTCTAACTATAATCTAAATCGTCCCGAAGAAGCGCTGCGCTGCACTGCGCTGATCATTAACTACTCTACCGATCTTGACCTTATCTGCAGATTTTGTCATGTCGCTCTGTATCCTTTAGCCGATATCATTTAAGAATTTCAAAAACAACAGTATTGATTCTTAGGGAAGTCCACTTAACGTTAGCCCAATGTGAACAGTAATCATTAATCACAATCCTGTGTCTCCTATAATGCAGACACGTTGCGATCCATCAGAGTATTTTCCCTTTGTTTCCAACATGTTGTAGCTTATTCAGAAATCTCTCATCTGGGATTGAGTCAAATGCTTTGCGGAAATTCAATTAAACAACGTTGAAATTATTTCTCCTGTCCAGCCCATGAGTGAATTCGTCAAAATAGCAACCAAGTTAGCTAAACATCTTTTTCCCTGTGTAATTCTGAATGAATGAATAAAATTCATTCAGAATTCCATTTATATTAAAACGACACGATCCTGTGATGCATCATTGCCTCTATAATTTTTTCCTCTTAAGGCAGATTTGACCGATTGGTTGTTCTCACTTCACAACACAACCAAACCTATGTTTTGGCGATACTATTACACTTCACCAATTTGAGAGAATAACTCTAGTGACAACCCCATAATTAACCTCAATGAACCCTTGCCGCCTCCCTCAAAATTGTTGACTTTATTCCATTAATTCTAGGAGCCTTACTTTTTCATAGGCTCAATTTTTTAAAATAAATAATCTGAAATTTCGACGTCGCAAAATTCATGCTTTCAGCTTCTGTCTCTATATCACAAAAGGACTTCACTTTGTAAATACAAGAGGAGAAATGAACGGACTACGCGGAATTCATGGTGATCAGACACAGCATTGCTTGATTTTCTTTTTTTTCATAGTATGTTTGTTGTTTGGCACTCGGGACCGTAGTTTCTTTTTTAGTGCTTCAACAACTACAGCCCCGAGTGCCAAACGATTTTTATCTGCGAATATAGAGTGCTCCTTCAAAGTGATATAGTTTTGTTTCTTTTCTAGTGTGATCTTCTTTATTATTTATTTTTTTGTTTGTTTACGTCAAGGTGTCCTGTTGTTGTTGTTGTTGTTGTTGTGTTTAACGACACATAGGCTGCTAGGGCCATATTGTGTCTTTCTAATAGTGGATATAACTATATTTTATGATATATTCCGATACGATTTAGGAAAATAAATAGTTCTTTTTCATTAGAATCATCACCCAGAATCTGTAATAAATTTATTGATGACTGTGTATTAGCTATTGATTTAAAGGTGTTTAAGCGGATATTTTGAAAGTGGGGACAGTCCACTAATAAATGGCGAATTGTCAGTTGTACTTGACAGAATGTACATTGTGGAGCGCTGTCATTAGTTAATAGATATAGGTGAGTGAGGTGCGTATGCCCAATCCTTAGCCTTCCTAAAATTATTTCATCTCGCCTGTTTTTGCTGAAGCTGGATTGCCATAGCTTTGGTTCCGGTTTTATTTGGTAGAGTTTATTTCCTGGATAACCTTTCCAGATTAATGACCAACTGTTATAACATGCTTTACAGATAATGTGTTTGTAATCTGTATATGGAACTTGAAATTTCTGCGTAATGGTGGTTTCTGGTTGTTTGGCTGCATGATCCGCTCTTTCATTGCCAGCTATTCCAGAATGTCCTGGGATCCAGCAGAATGTCACAGTTTGTTTCAATTCCTTACAGGCAAGTAGCTTAGAACGAATCTGTTTTATTACAGGGTGAGAAGAGTTGTTACCACTTATTATAGCAGTGACAGCACTGAGTGAGTCGGTGTATATTAAAGTGGTCGTAATTAAAAATTCAGTTATCCGGTCGAGAGCTAAATTAATAGCATAAAGTTCAGCAGTAAAGATACTGCATTCTATTGGTAATGAAACAGAAATGGTGACTGAAGGGAAGACTGCTGCAGCACCTACTTGGGTCTCAGTTTTTGATCCATCTGTATATATTTTGCAGGCCTCTGAGTTAGAAGAGTGAGTTTCATGTAATTGTGCAATATTGGAGGGCGACAAGGTGTTCTTACCCCACTGTTGAAAATAATCGTCGTAATGAACAGAAATATTTGTCCAAGGCGGATCAGGAAGTGTCATGTCCTGAAATATATTGCTGATGTCTATATTCCATGCTTGAGTGAGTTCTTTAAGTCTAAGTGCAGCAGGTCGGTTTTCATTTGGCTTACTGTTGTAAAATGACTCCCATTCGGTATTATACAGATATTTCCAACTAGGGTGGGAGGGCAAACTGCGAATTTTTGCGGCAAACATCAAAAGTAATGTTTTCCTCCGAAGATGTAAAGGTGGCTCGTGAGCTTCGATATAAAGGCTCTGAACAGGGGAGGTTCTGAAAGCTCCTAGAGAACCTCTCAGCGCACTGTGCTGGATCGTGTTCAATTGCTCTAAAGTAGTTCTTCTCGCAGAGTCATACACTGGAGAGCCATAGTCTAAGCGGGATCTGATGAGGGCTCGATAAAGATGGATCAAGGTATGTCGATCAGCACCCCATGACATAGATGACACACACCGGAGAATATTCAACTTTTTCAAGCAGATAGTTCTAAGATAAGCTACATGTGCTTTAAAGTTCAGTTTCTTATCCAGTACGAGACCAAGAACACGGACAGTGTCAACAAGAGGAATTGAAATGTTATTGATCTTTAGCTCAGGATCGGGATGCAGTGACCGTAATTTGCAAAAATGAGTAGTGGTGGATTTCTGCTCAGCTAGGCGGTATCCATTACGTAAGGTCCACGATTCTATTCTGGAAAGAGCAATTTGTAACTGTCTTTCAACAGTATTCATACTTTGTGACTGGCAGGATATGGTGAGGTCATCTGCATACATGTATATTTGTATGGATTTTGGAAGTTCTTCCAATATGTGGTTGACCCGAATAGCAAATAGGGTAGCACTCAGTATGGAACCCTGAGGAACACCCTCTTCTTGAATGTGAGTTGCTGATAGCATGTTTTGGTATCGGACTTGAAAGGTGCGTAATCTTAAAAAGTTCTGGATGAATTGTGGAAGGTAGCCTCTCAGCCCCAACTGATGTATATCTTTAATAATACCATGACGCCAAGTGGTATCAAATGCTTTCTGAATATCTAGGTTCACCATCACCAGATGTTGTCTCATGACAAAAGCGTTACGTATGTTAGATTCAATTTTGAGTAGTAAATCTAGGGTAGATCTGTTTTTACGGAAGCCATATTGGTGATCGGAAAGAACGTTTTGGGAGTCTAGCACCCACATGAGCCTCTTATGCACCACCCCTCGACGTGGGCACCTGTACGTGGTGAGGGGACCTCCCAGTGATGCTGCTGGACTTCCAGACTAGCATCACTGGGATCCAACGCCCACAGCCTAGGTTCCGGGCTTACATCAATGGAATCCGGTGTGTTTGCCGTGCGCTGCGACCCGTGGAAATTCGGAAAGGGGGATCCTGGTGGTTGAGGGGCCCAGCTTCAATACACCACTTTGGCCCCTGCTTCGACAAGACGGGTGGTCCTGGAAGGCCCGGCTAGGATCAATCGGCTAGTAGGTTCGCCTGCGAGGGTCAACCGTGTCAATGCCACGCCCCTACCCTCATGGTCCGAGGGACAGGATTCAGGCTGGCGGCGGTGCGGGTATAGTGTCTGGGTAGCCCTGGCGTCCCACTCCCGAGCGCATTTATTGCATGCCGGGTAGTGGGCGTCCCTTTGGGCTCCGTGGTGGGTGGGGAGCCCGGGCACTGAACAACTAAATAACCTTCATGAATCCTGAGAAACTTACTTCGTCAGGGGCCCCAACCTGGTCCCTATCTGAAAATATAGACGGAGAGGCAGATATTATTGCAACAAAGAGGCAGCGAACTGAAACATCATCATCAGGGCCTGTCCCAAGATTCCTAATTATTCATTCCACCAGTGAAAAACCGATTGGTAAAATGTCGCCCTTTTTTATTCAAAAAGGGTTAGATGGGTTAGTAGGTTCTCCCAAATCAGTTAAGAGGCTCCGTTCTGGAGACCTCTTAATTGAAACGAAAAATGACAGGCAATCCGAACATCTACTCCGAGTAACATCAATCGGAGGAATCCCTGTAACAGTGACACCACACAGAACACTCAATTCATCGAGAGGTGTCATTTCGGAGTGGGACCTTCTCGACGTGACCGAGGAGGAAATCTACTCCGAATTAAAACCACAGGGAGTCATTGCTGTCAAGAGAATCACTGCACGAAGGGATGGAAAAATTGTTAAAACCAGGAGCGTAATCCTGACTTTTAACACTCCTAAACCTCCTGACGAGATTAAAGCTGGATACATCAACTGTTCAGTGCGTCCATACGTTCCGAACCCTTTACGGTGCTTTAAGTGCCAGAAGTCTGGACATTCTCAAATGGCCTGCCGTGGAGTCCTTGCATGCGCTCGATGCGGTGAAAAGGACCACGAAACAACAGCTTGTTCAGCCGCAAAACCCACCTGTATTAACTGTGAGGGCGAACATCCGGCCTACTCACGAGCATGCCAGAGGTGGAAAGAAGAAAAAGAAATTCAACGGCTGAAGGCAGAGCTAAATATATCATACCAGGAGGCAAGGAAATCGGTCAAACCCCTGAATATCAACAGACCTACCTACGCCCAGAAGGTAGCAGGGAGATGTTCCGTCGGAACTCAGACGGACATGACCATTCCTCCAAAGGAGTCTTTCACTCCCATCGCGCGGTATCTCTTAAGTTCGCAAAAACCTACACAGAAGGACCAATCAGCTGCCACTCCTATATCGGTACCTCCTAATGCTCCACAAATTACAAAGGTAGTTATGAAAGAAAAGAATAAGAAAGGGGAAGTCCCCCCTAGTACCCAAGAAAAGATGGATGTTGAGCAGAAGGAGGTACCCGAAGAGTCAGTCTTGGAACTCTTTGCGGAGGAGGAAATGGACACGGGACAGCGTCCTTTCTTCCCCAAAAAAGATAAATCCAAGACTGACAAAAGTAAGCCCTCAGCACCTCGGAAGCCGCCTGATGGACCCACCAAGCCAAAATAATGGCTAAATTCCTACAATGGAATTGTCGTGGATTCCGGCGAAATATAGATGACATCAAGGCCCTCCTGCAAAAGCACGAGCCAGTTTGCTTTTGCTTGCAGGAGACATATCTAAAGGCAAATGATGATCCCACCATGCACAACATCACAGTTTTTCGAAAGGATAGAATTGCGGACGGCTCTGTACATGGGGGAGTGGCTATCCTTGTGGGTAACCATACCCCAGTGCAGCCCTTGCTAATTACAACCAGCATAGAGGCTGTTGCAATTCGCCTTTCAGTGGGATCCTTATTAACTGTATGCTCTATTTATTTGCCACCTGGGACTGACATCTCCCAGGTAGACCTTGATGATCTTCTAACGCAGTTGCCTCCCCTTTATTACTTCTCGGGGATATGAATGGACATAACACCCTGTGGGGTAGTGCTAGCATCAACGGAAGGGGACGAGTCATAGAGCGTGTGCTCAATGACAATGACCTTTCCCTTCTAAATACTGGAACAAACACCTTTTTCCACATGCCTACCCGTACCTTTTCTGCCATTGATCTCTCTATCTGCTCCCCTTCTCTGCTCCCTTCACTCACTTGGGAAGTGGAGGAGAATCCATACGGAAGTGATCACTTCCCTGTGATAACCTTGTTACACAGTGGGAGACCATGTCTTCCCTTCAGGTTACCACGGTGGACGTTTGATCAGGCTGACTGGACTGCCTTCCAACATCAGGCAAATTTTAATCTTAGTACAGTCAGTCAAGAGCCTATCAATGATGCAGTTAAGTACATCACAGAAAATATTGTCCAAGCAGCTGCGAATACTGTTCCAAAAATATCTGCCCGGTTTCCACCATTTCCCAAACCCTGGTGGAATTCACAATGCACAGCAGCAAAAAAGGCTCAAAACAAAGCGTGGGGGATATTCCGCCGATATCCTACCACGACCAACCTTATAGCCTTTAAACGTGCACGAGCCAAAGCACGCTACATCCGTCGTCAGAGTCAAAAGGAATCGTGGATCCGTTTTACATCATCTATTAACCAGTCTACCAACTCTAAGGTAGTCTGGGATAAAATCCGGAAAATGACGGGAAAATACACAGCGCACCCCTCATCGGTCCTTGAATATAATGGATGTACTATTGCAGACTTTACTGCAATAGCGAATGCTCTTGGGGAAACGTTTTCTAAAATCTCCGCAACATCATCTTACTCCCCAGAGTTTCTGGTCCTAAAGCGCAACGCTGAACAGCAGGCCCTTAAATTCACATCGAAGGGATCCCACCCATACAATGGGCCATTTAATATCCATGAGCTGAAAACAGCACTCGCCCGTACAAAGGCTACCGCTGTTGGACCAGATAACATCCATTATGAAATGATCAAACATCTTACACCAGAATCCATGGACCGTCTGCTCCTCCTGTACAACAGAATCTTCCTCGAGGAGCACTTTCCGGAAACCTGGCGCAAGGCAACTATTCTTGCTTTTGCTAAGCCAGGAAAGGATCCTAAATATCCAAAAAACTATCGTCCTATTGCTCTGACCAGCTGTCTGTGCAAAATATTGGAGAGAATGGTCAATGCTCGGCTCCTATGGTATTTAGAGTCGAATGACCTTCTCTCCCGCTTTCAGTGCGGCTTCCGAAGAAATAGGTCCACATTGGACCACTTAGTTAGACTGGAAACATCTATCCGAGATGCTTTCCTAAAAAGAGAACATTTGGTGTCGGTGTTCTTTGACATGGAAAAAGCGTACGACACAACTTGGAGATTTGGTATTTTAAGAGACCTATACAATCTCGGTCTGAGAGGCCACCTTCCCATTTTTATTAAAAATTTTTTATCCTGCCGTTATTTCCAAGTTCGTGTAGGATCCTCCCTTTCGCGGCCTTTTTGCCAAGAGGAGGGGGTACCACAAGGATCTGTCTTAAGTGTTACGCTTTTTGCCATTAAAATAAATTCTATTTCAGAACAACTTCCTCCAACTGTAAACAGTGCACTCTATGTCGATGACTTCAGCATATTCTCTCAATCATGCAATATGAGGGTTATTGAGAGACAACTGCAACAAGCTATTGACCGTGTTAACATCTGGGCCACGGCCAGTGGTTTCAGGTTCTCACCGGAGAAGACCGTTTGCGTCCATTTTTGTCGCAAACGTAACCTCCACCCTGAGCCTGAATTACGACTTGGACAAAGCACCATCCCAGTCGTATCAGAGGCAAAATTCCTGGGACTCATTTTTGACAAAAAGTTGACATTTGTTCAACACATTCGTCAGCTACGTACGAAGTGTACGAGAGGGCTTAACATCCTCCGCTCTCTCTCTTCTACCTCTTGGGGTGCAGACCGATGCACTCTACTACGTCTGTACCGTGCACTTGTACGCTCAAAATTAGATTATGGGTCTCAGGTGTATGCATCTGCCAGAAATAGCGCCGTTCGTTGGCTTGACCCCATCCATCACCAAGCCATTCGAATCGCTACTGGTGCATTCCGAACATCACCTGTCCAAAGTCTGTATGTCGAAGCAAATGAACCATCGTTGTCGCTTCGACGAATGCAGTTGTCTCTACAATATGCCTTCAAGCTGAAGTCCCTGCCGGACCATCCCACGTGGACATCCGTTTTCGAGCCACGATGGGAAAATCTTTATAACACACGGCGGACCACCAATCGCCCATTCGGCATTCGTGTTCAAGAGCTACTCAATGAGCTTATCATCTCGGTAGACAAGGTCGCTCGATCACCAAAGGAGCCCCTTCCACCCTGGCATGCACAAACACCAGCATGTGACTTCTCGCTCAAACTTGCGACGAAGTCTAATACTCCAGCCTCTGTCTACCTTCAGCTCTATTCACAACACCGTGCAGAACATTCTGACTTCTTGCCAGTTTACACAGACGGCTCGAAGTCAGAATCGTATGTGGGATCTGCTGCTGTCTTTCCAAATAATACCGTATCAGAGCAGATACCCCTTGACTGCAGCATTTACACTGCAGAGCTGCATGCCATAGAGTTAGCTCTAGATCACATAAGAAAACACCGTTACCAACGGAGTATTATATATGCCGACTCAATGAGTGGACTACAGGCTTTATCAGCGATGTCACACACTAATCATCCAACCCTGTCCCGAATCCAGCAGATAATATACAGCCTCTTTGTAAGTGGATTCGATATCCGATTCTGCTGGATTCCCAGTCACATCGGGATTAGAGGAAATGATTTGGCTGACACTGCAGCCAAATCGGCAGCCCTGACGGATAATCTTGACCTGTTAGTCCCCTATACAGACTACAGGCAAGTGATCCGTAGTAACCTACAATCTCAGTGGCAAGATTCGTGGCATCGACTGATTACTACAAACAAACTATGTCGAATTAAGCCTATGATCCATCCATGGCGGTCCAGCTTACGCAGGGATCGCAAAGAGGAAGTTGTTCTTGCTCGGCTCCGCATAGGACACTGTCATCTAACACACGCCTTTTTGCTGAGGGCTGATGACCCTCCTATGTGCGAGCAGTGCGACACCATTTTATCCATCAAACATATTTTATGTGACTGTACCAATTTTAGAAATGCTCGTTATACCGCTTTTAACCATCTGACTGAGCCGTATACACTCAGTCAGATTTTATCCGACAATGACCATGTGTCTGCTATTTTTAGTTTCCTAAAAACAGTAAACCTTTTTACTCGTATTTAAAAAAAAAAAAAAAAAATCTTATTATTCTAAGGTTTACTATTGTTACTCGTTTACAGATATTTGTCTTTTACAGTTTATAATTGTTTTTATACTCTGACTTAGTGACCTAATTCATTAGGTCACTGAATGTTTTACTAATTTTGCTGACAAAGTTTTGGCGCATTATAGCCTAAGTTGCTGATGCGCCAATAAAACTCAAATAACTAACTAACTAACTCTTATGCACCATCCTTTCAAAGATTTTGCCCAAACAGCTTGTCAAGGATATTGGTCTGTAATTCTCAACTATGGAAGGATCTTTACTTGGTTTTAGAGGCCCCGAGTGCCAAGCGATAGTTCCCAAGCGATCTTTATAGTGCGTTTTCTAGCGTTTTTCCTAGAGTGAGTACTAGTGCTTTCATAAACCCTCCACCGCTCGCAACGTCACTGCTGACCGCTCGCAACGTTACTGCTTCCCTCGCTGAGCAACGTCACTGCTTCAACGCTAGCAACGTTACTGCTAACCCCGCTTGCAACGTTACTGCCATCGCTAGCAACGTACTGCTCTCTTCTTCTGCTGATCGCTTGGTCACTGGTTGGCACTGCTCCTGCCTCCACGTGGCGGGGTCGGTAACCTGGGAGAAGGAATTCCCTCTTCCAGGGCTGAAAGGAGCAACGATGGATTGTAATGAATATCCATCTCTGGAGCCCACAGGTGGCAAAGTTGTTAACTCTGTCTCAGAACACGAGTCCAATCGTCCGAAGAGACTTCGGACGGAAAAACAGATTTCAGATATGCCAGCATTTCTTATAATGCACTCATTGTCCACACAACCTGTCGGCAAGCTATCGCCTTTTCTGATACAGAAATGTTTAGAATCGGTTGTTGGATCCCCTAAAATGGTGAAGCGTCTCCAATCAGGAGACCTTTTAATTGAAACCTCAAAAACATCTCATTCGGAAAAATTGTTAAATTTAACAACATTCAACAATATTCCAGTGTCAGTTACGCCCCATAACACCCTGAACTCGTCTAAAGGTGTTATCAGTGAATGGGACCTATTAACTGTTTCTGAAGAAGAAATAGTACAAGAGCTTAGCGAACAAAAGGTGACACATGCACGGAGAATAATGACCAAAAAAGATGGCAACCTACTACCAACTAGGTCTATTATTTTGACGTTCAGCACTCCGAATCTTCCATCTTCTGTCAAAGCAGGTTATTTAAACTGCAAGATTAGACCTTACATCCCGAATCCCATTCGCTGTTTTAAGTGCCAGAAGTACGACCATGCACAGACTGCATGCAGAGGCGATGCTGTGTGTCCTATTTGTGGCTCTAAGGAGCATTCCCAAGGAGAGTGTACAGTTTCCACTCCTACTTGCCCAAACTGTAAAGGAAGCCACCCTGCATTTTCTAAAGCATGTGACCTCTGGAAAACAGGAAAAAAAATCCAGAAATATAAAGTGGAGCATAAAGTTACATATCCTGAAGCAAGAAAGCAAGTGCTATTAACCATGCCTAGCAGATCATACGCATCAGTGACCAGAAGTAGCCGCTCAATTGCAACACAAACAGATGTCTCCATAGAACCAAGCAGTTCTTTTTCCACCTGGGCCAAAACTGCACTGCTAACATCCAAAAAGAAACTTACAGTCAATGAGACCAACAATACACCAATTAGTATCCCAACTGATGCTATCTCATCATTGCCCGAAACAGCAAAATCAGCAAATGTTGAAGACCAAGAAAAAGGGAAACAATGCAATAGGAAAATGGAAATTGATATTCAACCAGAGGATGAAGAGTCAGTTTTAGAATTATATGCTAATGATACCATAGAAACAGGACGCCCAACCTTTTCAAAGAATGAAAAATCAAAACAAAGCAGACTGAAACCTTCTCAGAAAAAACAGTCAGATCAATCTTATTCAATCAAATCCAAACAATGAATAAATTCATACAATGGAATTGTAGAGGATTACGTAGTAATTTTGATGACCTGAGTGATTTACTTTTTCAAACAAATGCAGTAGGTGTATGCTTACAGGAAACATTTCTATCACCAAAAGTCTCTCTCAGATTCAAAAATTACACCATGTTTAGACGAGACAGAGATTCTGATGGTCCTGCCCGTGGGGGCGTAGCTGTTCTTGTAAAATCTACTATACCATCAAGACATCTCCAGCTACAAACTTCCTTAGAAGTTGTTGCAGTTCGGATGGCATTGGGAATATCATTAACGCTTGCATCCATTTATATCTCGCCCAATTATCCTTGCTCCCTGGCTGAACTTGACAATCTAATTGCACAACTGCCACCTCCTGTCTGCTTATTCGGTGATTTCAATGGCCACCATCCATTGTGGGGATCTTCCACCATGGATAGGAGAGGCCAATTAATTGAATCATTCCTGGATAACCATAACCTGACTCTGCTGAATTCTGGCTCTCCGACTTATATACAACTACCTACAGGTACTACCTCAGCCATAGACTTGTCCATCTGTTCAGCATCTCTTTTTGCAAGCATGAAATGGTTAGTGTTGAATGACCCATTCCATAGTGACCATTTTCCTATTATCAGTTCAATTGAAACCCAGGCTGTGTCATGTCCAAAAGGCCGTACTTCTTGGAATTTTTATAAAGCAGACTGGGTAAACTACTCAGCTTGTGTCCTTCTCGACACTCAATATGTTCAACATCAACATATTGATGACGTAACTGACCACATTACCAGCCAAATCCTATATGCAGCAGAAATTTCCATCCCAAAATCAGACCAATGCAAACATGTACACAAAAACCAGTGGTGGAATACGGATTGCTCTAAAGCAAAAGTAGGAAAAAACCGTGCTTGGAACCGGTTCCGCAAATGCCCAACTACTGCCAACCTAATTTTATACAAAAAACTCAGAGCCAAAGCAAGGCAAATTAGGAAGAAAGCAAAACGTGACTCCTGGATAAGCTTTGCATCAACTATTAACAAAAATACTGACACTCGAATTATATGGAAAAAAATACAAGCTCTCAATGGAAAATTTCCTCCTCAGCAGTCCCCGATAATACAATGGAATGGGCAGGACCTATCCTCTTCTACTGACATTGCAAATGCTTTAGCAGAATCTTTCTATAACATTTCCGCCTCCTCCTCTTATGTCACCTCCTTTCAACGCATTAAATCTGTTGAGGAACGTCATAAATTTAATTTTTCAACTAGACTCTCACTTCCGTATAATCAACCCTTTTCTATAGCTGAACTCAAAGAATCCTTGAGCAAATCTCCAAATAGTGCAGCAGGACCGGACGGCATTCACTACAGTATGCTGAAGAATTTATGTGAAGCTGATCTCTACATACTATTACTCTTTTACAACCGGATCTTCTCAGAAAATACATATCCTCTCTCATGGCGTCATTCCTACATTTGTGCTATTCTAAAACCAAGTAAAGATCCTTCCATAGTTGAGAATTACAGACCAATATCCTTGACAAGCTGTTTGGGCAAAATCTTTGAAAGGATGGTGCATAAGAGGCTCATGTGGGTGCTAGACTCCCAAAACGTTCTTTCCGATCACCAATATGGCTTCCGTAAAAACAGATCTACCCTAGATTTACTACTCAAAATTGAATCTAACATACGTAACGCTTTTGTCATGAGACAACATCTGGTGATGGTGAACCTAGATATTCAGAAAGCATTTGATACCACTTGGCGTCATGGTATTATTAAAGATATACATCAGTTGGGGCTGAGAGGCTACCTTCCACAATTCATCCAGAACTTTTTAAGATTACGCACCTTTCAAGTCCGATACCAAAACATGCTATCAGCAACTCACATTCAAGAAGAGGGTGTTCCCCAGGGTTCCATACTGAGTGCTACCCTATTTGCTGTTCGGGTCAACCACATATTGGAAGAACTTCCAAAATCCATACAAATATACATGTATGCAGATGACCTCACCATATCCTGCCAGTCACAAAGTATGAATACTGTTGAAAGACAGTTACAAATTGCTCTTTCCAGAATAGAATCGTGGACCTTACGTAATGGATACCGCCTAGCTGAGCAGAAATCCACCACTACTCATTTTTGCAAATTACGGTCACTGCATCCCGATCCTGAGCTAAAGATCAATAACATTTCAATTCCTCTTGTTGACACTGTCCGTGTTCTTGGTCTCGTACTGGATAAGAAACTGAACTTTAAAGCACATGTAGCTTATCTTAGAACTATCTGCTTGAAAAAGTTGAATATTCTCCGGTGTGTGTCATCTATGTCATGGGGTGCTGATCGACATACCTTGATCCATCTTTATCGAGCCCTCATCAGATCCCGCTTAGACTATGGCTCTCCAGTGTATGACTCTGCGAGAAGAACTACTTTAGAGCAATTGAACACGATCCAGCACAGTGCGCTGAGAGTTTCTCTAGGAGCTTTCAGAACCTCCCCTGTTCAGAGCCTTTATATCGAAGCTCATGAGCCACCTTTACATCTTCGGAGGAAAACATTACTTTTGATGTTTGCCGCAAAAATTCGCAGTTTGCCCTCCCACCCTAGTTGGAAATATCTGTATAATACCGAATGGGAGTCATTTTACAACAGTAAGCCAAATGAAAACCGACCTGCTGCACTTAGACTTAGAGAACTCACTCAAGCATGGAATATAGACATCAGCGATATATTTCAGGACATGACACTTCCTGATCCGCCTTGGACAAATATTTCTGTTAATTACGACGATTATTTTCAACAGTGGGGTAAGAACACCTTGTCGCCCTCCAATATTGCACAATTACATGAAACTCACTCTTCTAACTCAGAGGCCTGCAAAATATATACAGATGGATCAAAAACTGAGACCCAAGTAGGTGCTGCAGCAGTCTTCCCTTCAGTCACCATTTCTGTTTCATTACCAATAGAATGCAGTATCTTTACTGCTGAACTTTATGCTATTAATTTAGCTCTCGACCGGATAACTGAATTTTTAATTACGACCACTTTAATATACACCGACTCACTCAGTGCTGTCACTGCTATAATAAGTGGTAACAACTCTTCTCACCCTGTAATAAAACAGATCCGTTCTAAGCTACTTGCCTGTAAGGAATTGAAACAAACTGTGACATTCTGCTGGATCCCAGGACATTCTGGAATAGCTGGCAATGAAAGAGCGGATCATGCAGCCAAACAACCAGAAACCACCATTACGCAGAAATTTCAAGTTCCATATACAGATTACAAACACATTATCTGTAAAGCATGTTATAACAGTTGGTCATTAATCTGGAAAGGTTATCCAGGAAATAAACTCTACCAAATAAAACCGGAACCAAAGCTATGGCAATCCAGCTTCAGCAAAAACAGGCGAGATGAAATAATTTTAGGAAGGCTAAGGATTGGGCATACGCACCTCACTCACCTATATCTATTAACTAATGACAGCGCTCCACAATGTACATTCTGTCAAGTACAACTGACAATTCGCCATTTATTAGTGGACTGTCCCCACTTTCAAAATATCCGCTTAAACACCTTTAAATCAATAGCTAATACACAGTCATCAATAAATTTATTACAGATTCTGGGTGATGATTCTAATGAAAAAGAACTATTTATTTTCCTAAATCGTATCGGAATATATCATAAAATATAGTTATATCCACTATTAGAAAGACACAATATGGCCCTAGCAGCCTATGTGTCGTTAAACACAACAACAACAACAACAACAACTTGGTTTTAGAATAGCACAAATGTAGGAATGACGCCATGAGAGAGGATATGTATTTTCTGAGAAGATCCGGTTGTAAAAGAGTAATAGTATATAGAGATCAGCTTCACATAAATTCTTCAGCATACTGTAGTGAATGCCGTCTGGTCCTGCTGCACTATTTGGAGATTTGCTCAAGGATTCTTTGAGTTCAGCTATAGAAAAGGGTTGATTATACGGAAGTGAGAGTCTAGTTGAAAAATTAAATTTATGACGTTCCTCAACAGATTTAATGCGTTGAAAGGAGGTGACATAAGAGGAGGAGGCGGAAATGTTATAGAAAGATTCTGCTAAAGCATTTGCAATGTCAGTAGAAGAGGATAGGTCCTGCCCATTCCATTGTATTATCGGGGACTGCTGAGGAGGAAATTTTCCATTGAGAGCTTGTATTTTTTTCCATATAATTCGAGTGTCAGTATTTTTGTTAATAGTTGATGCAAAGCTTATCCAGGAGTCACGTTTTGCTTTCTTCCTAATTTGCCTTGCTTTGGCTCTGAGTTTTTTGTATAAAATTAGGTTGGCAGTAGTTGGGCATTTGCGGAACCGGTTCCAAGCACGGTTTTTTTCTACTTTTGCTTTAGAGCAATCCGTATTCCACCACTGGTTTTTGTGTACATGTTTGCATTGGTCTGATTTTGGGATGGAAATTTCTGCTGCATATAGGATTTGGCTGGTAATGTGGTCAGTTACGTCATCAATATGTTGATGTTGAACATATTGAGTGTCGAGAAGGACACAAGCTGAGTAGTTTACCCAGTCTGCTTTATAAAAATTCCAAGAAGTACGGCCTTTTGGACATGACACAGCCTGGGTTTCAATTGAACTGATAATAGGAAAATGGTCACTATGGAATGGGTCATTCAACACTAACCATTTCATGCTTGCAAAAAGAGATGCTGAACAGATGGACAAGTCTATGGCTGAGGTAGTACCTGTAGGTAGTTGTATATAAGTCGGAGAGCCAGAATTCAGCAGAGTCAGGTTATGGTTATCCAGGAATGATTCAATTAATTGTCCTCTCCTATCCATGGTGGAAGATCCCCACAATGGATGGTGGCCGTTGAAATCACCGAATAAGCAGACAGGAGGTGGCAGTTGTGCAATTAGATTGTCAAGTTCAGCCAGGGAGCAAGGATAATTGGGCGAGATATAAATGGATGCAAGCGTTAATGATATTCCCAATGCCATCCGAACTGCAACAACTTCTAAGGAAGTTTGTAGCTGGAGATGTCTTGATGGTATAGTAGATTTTACAAGAACAGCTACGCCCCCACGGGCAGGACCATCAGAATCTCTGTCTCGTCTAAACATGGTGTAATTTTTGAATCTGAGAGAGACTTTTGGTGATAGAAATGTTTCCTGTAAGCATACACCTACTGCATTTGTTTGAAAAAGTAAATCACTCAGGTCATCAAAATTACTACGTAATCCTCTACAATTCCATTGTATGAATTTATTCATTGTTTGGATTTGATTGAATAAGATTGATCTGACTGTTTTTTCTGAGAAGGTTTCAGTCTGCTTTGTTTTGATTTTTCATTCTTTGAAAAGGATGGGCGTCCTGTTTCTATGGTATCATTAGCATATAATTCTAAAACTGACTCTTCATCCTCTGGTTGAATATCAATTTCCATTTTCCTATTGCATTGTTTCCCTTTTTCTTGGTCTTCAACATTTGCTGATTTTGCTGTTTCGGGCAATGATGAGATAGCATCAGTTGGGATACTAATTGGTGTATTGTTGGTCTCATTGACTGTAAGTTTCTTTTTGGATGTTAGCAGTGCAGTTTTGGCTCAGGTGGAAAAAGAACTGCTTGGTTCTATGGAGACATCTGTTTGTATTGCAATTGAGCGGCTACTTCTGGTCACTGATGCGTATGATCTGCTAGGCATGGTTAATAGCACTTGCTTTCTTGCTTCAGGATATGTAACTTTATGCTCCACTTTATATTTCTGGATTTTGTTTCCTGTTTTCCAGAGGTCACATGCTTTAGAAAATGCAGGGTGGCTTCCTTTACAGTTTGGGCAAGTAGGAGTGGAAACTGTACACTCTCCTTGGGAATGCTCCTTAGAGCCACAAATAGGACACATAGCATCGCCTCTGCATGCAGTCTGTGCATGGCCGTACTTCTGGCACTTAAAACAGCGAATGGGATTCGGGATGTAAGGTCTAATCTTGCAGTTTAAATAACCTGCTTTGACAGAAGATGGAAGATTCGGAGTGCTGAACGTCAAAATAATAGACCTAGTTGGTAGTAGGTTGCCATCTTTTTGGTCATTATTCTCCGTGCATGTGTCACCTTTTGTTCGCTAAGCTCTTGTACTATTTCTTCTTCAGAAACAGTTAATAGGTCCCATTCACTGATAACACCTTTAGACGAGTTCAGGGTGTTATGGGGCGTAACTGACACTGGAATATTGTTGAATGTTGTTAAATTTAACAATTTTTCCGAATGAGATGTTTTTGAGGTTTCAATTAAAAGGTCTCCTGATTGGAGACGCTTCACCATTTTAGGGGATCCAACAACCGATTCTAAACATTTCTGTATCAGAAAAGGCGATAGCTTGCCGACAGGTTGTGTGGACAATGAGTGCATTATAAGAAATGCTGGCATATCTGAAATCTGTTTTTCCGTCCGAAGTCTCTTCGGACGATTGGACTCGTGTTCTGAGACAGAGTTAACAACTTTGCCACCTGTGGGCTCCAGAGATGGATATTCATTACAATCCATCGTTGCTCCTTTCAGCCCTGGAAGAGGGAATTCCTTCTCCCAGGTTACCGACCCCGCCACGTGGAGGCAGGAGCAGTGCCAACCAGTGACCAAGCGATCAGCAGAAGAAGAGAGCAGTACGTTGCTAGCGATGGCAGTAACGTTGCAAGCGGGGTTAGCAGTAACGTTGCTAGCGTTGAAGCAGTGACGTTGCTCAGCGAGGGAAGCAGTAACGTTGCGAGCGGCCAGCAGTGACGTTGCGAGCGGTGGAGGGTTTATGAAAGCACTAGTACTCACTCTAGGAAAAACGCTAGAAATCGCACTATAAAGATCGCTTGGGAACTATCGCTTGGCACTCGGGGCCAAGGTGTCCTGTGCATACAAGGTTTAAAGTAAGAACCTAAAAAGGAAATCCGCCTTTCTTTTCTTAGTCTATACATTTATTACTAACCAACTCTACTAACTTTAACAACCGCTTGGTTACTGGTGACACCGCTCCTGCCTCCAAGGGTATCCTGGGGGAAAACCAACCCTCAGGGCCTAAAAGGAGCAGAAATGGACACCAATGAATTCCTATGTTTAGAGCCCAAGAGCTCTCAACAAAGTGACAGTCATGACACTGGTCATTACTCCTTTCCTTTTCTCTCCCTCTCTCGAAGAGAATGAAGGCCCCAGGTGCCAAGCGATTTTGTGATCAACTGTCTTTGCCAGTGAATTTGCGCTCTCTTGAATAAATAAAACTGTCTTATTTATTTACAGCGTTACACTAACAATCAATTAAATAAGCTTCAGTAAAGAAATCACTTTACTTGAACAGGAGGAAAAGTAACCTTTCCCCTTTTATTTGCATATTACTACTAACCCACTACCGCTTGGTCACAAAGGTGGCACTGCTCCTGCCTCCACGTGGCGAGGCAGGTAACCTGGATGGGAAAAGGTCTCCCTGCAGGGCGAAATGGAGCAAGAAGTCCATAAAACCCAGAAAAACACTGGGTGCATAGAAAAAACCTTGACAAGGCAAGAACAAGAACATTTCTTCACCAACAACAACGTATAACTCTGCTACGAAGAGTTCCTTAGTCCTTAGAGTTCCTTAGAAGAGTCTTGATCCCATCCAACAGTCTTCTCTTAGGAGCGCATACAGAACATGGCCCGTTCATAGTCTTTATGGTGAAGTTCACGAACCTCCGCTCAGCATCAGAAGGCAGATGTTAATAATGAACCACTAGGCTAATACTTAAAGACACTCCTCACTCATCCTATTTGGCCACTACAACATGATGCGCAATGAGCTACCCACTGTGCAACCAAACCCAGAGCAATTCAGCCTACTGGTTGTTAGATTTCAGAATCTAACAATGCTGGAACTTTCAGTTTCATAATATTCCCAGAGCCTTATGAGATCCGGATCAACCGTGGACTAAGTAATCATCACACTTTCTTTCGATGATTACTTTGAGCAATGGGGAAGAGGTGCTATAGCAAATATTAACATCCAACAAGTACATTTTGCTCATACACAAAGTATCCTTACTTTATTAAGATTTATAATGATGGTTCAAAGTCTGACAATAAAGCGGGTGCAGCTGCTGCCGTCCCTAATACAACTGTTTCTGTTTCACTTCCTGCCGAACGCAGCAGTTATACTGTTGAGTTCTATGATATCAAGCTTGTCCTGAAAAATATCTCTCCTTCTCAATCAATAAAAGAATAAAATATAATTGACTCAAGGACTGAAAATAATTTCTCCCTTACAATCCTTTATTAAAGCTCATTAGACATGATCTAATACATTTTATTGAGCATCAGCAATCCCAGGCCACAGTGGTATTCCAGGAAATGAGCGTACCGATCATTTATTGAAGCTTTGCTGAACGGAATCTTTTCCGTTCAGCAAAGATTCAATAAATGATCTTCTCCCATACCCTGAATATAAATGTTTGTTGTTATTTGATTTTTAGGAGCATTAGCAACTAAGGCCATATTGCTACGGGATATGCGGTGGTCACTCCCTGACCTTTCCGCATCCTCCGTATTTGGTGGTGACGGGCTCGAACCCCGGTCTAATCAAGAAGCTTGTGCTACGCACTGCTGCTCCTTCCCACCTGGCTACGGAGGCGCCTTGAATATAAATGAAACACAGAAATTATGTATGTAACAATGGACACTTCTGTGGAAAATGCAAACAAATATAAAACTTGAACCACAATTATGGACTAACAGCATTCTTAAAAATAGAAAAGAAGTAATCGTAGCGAGAACCCGAATAGGTTATACTCGCCTCACTCATCTTTCTGCTTACAGGAAATGGTCCTCCGCAGTGTACGCACTGTTCGCAACCACTCACAGTAAAACAAACTCCTCGAATGGAGCTTGTTCAACAATGCCCAACGTACTTCTTTCAGTTCTGCCAGAACCTTTGTTACTCAACTGCAGAATAGGTAAAGACGCAGATATAGTAGTAGTAGTAGTAGTAGTGGCACTTGATGCAAGAAAGCAAGTGTAGGAGCTTATGCAGCATCAGCCAAAAAAAAAAAAAAAAAAAAAAAATCACACCACATATGTGGACAGTTTGTTTCTATTTGAAACAAATTCAAATATATGATCGGTTGTAACTGCTCCGCGGGGAGCTTTCCGATGTAACCTCAATGACTTTGGGAGGAAAATATGGCCCATGTAGCCCTCGCGCCAGAATTATCATATCAACGACGACAACAACAATAATAATATCCACAACTGTACGTGTTTCATCCCACCGATTTCAATATTCATATTATTAACCAAATATACACAGAGATGGAACACAAACAGATCGCATATTAGCATCAGTAGAAAAACAGTATCAGACAGAGCAGCGAAAATCACAGCACTGTAGTACAACGTTAATATTTGTGTTTCTTATAAAGATTATGTAAAAAGAAAATTGGGTCAACTCCATAGCATCTTGGCAAAGATCATGACGAACTGATTATTTCCGGTCTACTTAGAGAAATCCTACTTCAGTCTTTCATTAACTTCCCAGGTTTTGATATAGAATTACAACTTTGTATAAAAACTCTTCCAGACATTTCATTATAAATAACCTGTTTCGGCGCATTATGGCCTAAGCTGCCGATGCCCAACAGAAATTCAAAACTTTGTGATTATGCTTCAGCCTAACCCGCATCTAAGTCAACAGATCAGAGAACTACGCTTGAGCTTTCCTTTGGTGTAAGTCAGCGCTTGTCTTCTTAAATTGATAAAAATGGATCACTGTATTTCTGAATCGATTCTCCATTAAGACATTAATGTTTTACAATGAAACACTACAATGTCCATGCAAGCCCGAAACTCCAGTGTGTGATGAATAAATAGTCTTCACTAACGTTAGAAATGGATTAAAATGTTTTCAAAAGGTAGACTGAAAGATGTATTCACCTTTTCCGGGAGAAGATGAATTGTAAGGATACCCAAGGCTCCAAAGTTAGATATATTCTCTTTCAACTCTTAAACTGATGGTGGGTGATTAATAATTCTCTTCCGTATCTCTTAAGGGTCCCTATCACGTGTCAGTGGGGGAGAGGTACTAAAAGAAGAATGTTTCGTTTGGAATATTAGAGTAAGAAGTAATGTGCCCGGCTAAGAAATCGATAAGTAGGACAGTGTATATTTTGTTCACGAAACAAAGCACACATTTGTTTTGTACGTTACAGAAAGCAAACATGCAAATGAAAGTTAATTAATAAAAATATTTAATGCAATATATTTTTTTAAGTTGTAGGGTAAGATCTAATTAAAATGCATTTATTTATATAAGCACTACCACCTTCAGTGGTAAGCAGATGAGATAATGCAAAGGTCTTCGTAAAGAGCCTGCAACTAATTAAATTTTGGTGCTGGTTTTCAATTAACCGTACAATTAAGCAAGCAAGTCTTGTTTTAAGGTGTAACTGTGACACCAGTCGGCAAGCCTAGTCTGTTAGGAAAGGTTTAAATTTCATGTTTGCCGAGGCTATCGTCCTGACTGTTTGAAGAAACAGTATACAGCATATACTTATTCCAAAAGAAACTTCACAGGTGCACTCGCGAACGATGAATATGATTAAATGAGCTCTTAGAGGACCAAAAACAAATATTGAGCACTATTATTCCGCTATCTACCACCAGACATTTATTCCAATATTTAAACAGTTCTCTTGTTTCAGTAATTTTCCGATTTTCCCTGAAACTCAGTTGCTACTCCTTCAAAATAACGAGTGACCAAATGAACATATTTTATCACAATAATCGTGCCAGCGCATTTTAATTATTCACATTAATTAATTGTCGTGTGTTTGTTTAATGCGAGTAACAAATATTATGAAACTGAATGTGTAATACGCAAACAGTGCAGTGTTATATTTTATCTTGAAGTTAATCGAATAAACAGGATTAAGGGTATTGAGACACCACCTCCAAAGCAACAAATAGCTACGGAGAAAAATGAATATACACCCAAAAATCGTAGTAAAAACCGTAGTCGTCAAGACTGAAGTCGTGAACGAAAACTTTATTGCACAATTAGACGGTATAGTGGTTCCAAGGCTTATGCAATCTCAGGCGGAGGGAGTAGGTTTTTCTTGTGAATTCTTTCGGGTTTTTCAGCCCGTGAACACATAATTGTATGAACATAATAAAATAATAGGTTTACAACTTAGGGATGGAAGCTGTTAAGTTATACAAGGGATTCAACTTGGGGCTGCTCTGATAGTTTTCTGACATATACGATTGCCCCTGTGACACAGGGGGCCCACATGCGCTACGTTATTTAAGAGTAATCGGCAGGTGTTATTTTAACGCCTGCCGATGACTCTTAAATGTAAAACACGTTAAATATGCTAGCGGCAGGACACATTATGTATCTGGTACGGAATTTTTCTCTTGTCCCATTGTGAAACGGATTCGATCTAGATTATGCCACCTCCGAGCATGAATTCAGGAGGTCCTCCTTCTGAATACCTGATATCCTAGGCATCCCAGCAAAAAATGTGCGCATCATGCCGCTAATACGGTACAGTATGAGGTACTCTAACTACTAACTTCAAGTCCTGTACAGATTTAGATAAAATTTATACAGACTGCGTGTAGTGATCAGTGGTCTCAACTGTCTCGAACTCAACAGAATCCTGCAGTTCTAGGCGCAGTTTCAGACGAAGCAGAGGAAAAGTGATTCTGGCAAATTCGGTATTGGTGTTTCCTAAATAGACATCTGTTTTTGTTTTTACACATAGGAGAAAATGTTCTTTAGAGCGGGTTCTGTCAAACCATCTTTGTCGAATATCCGAAAAGTCACCTTAGTCCTCTGTCTAATTTGTAGGTTCTATTAGGAGATCGCAGTGTACTTAGTAATAAACTTTTTTAACATAGTGATTTAAAAAAAGATACACTGCAATGAAAAACAGACCTCTCAAATAGTTTTCCTCAGCTCCCTACACTTAAGATTGAAAAACATGCCAGGACAAAATAATGTTATTGATTCTGCAGTACTAGTATATTATTTCCTTGAAAATATATACAAATAAAAAATCTGCTGTATTTTGCTGGAATAAGGCTTGCCTTTCTTGATAGCTGTTTTTTTCAAAGCCCTCGTATTTGTTAGATGGTACAAGTATTATCATACAATAGATGTAAGTCTAAGCCTCTACATCGTCTATAATATAGTGCCAAGCCATCTTTCGCAAAGTCGATAGGAAATGTTACGCATATGTGACACGTCTTCCGTGAAATGAACCTGTGTGTCTTCTGAAGGAGTTAAAATTCTGCTCGTGCAACTATCGACAAGATAAGGAGTTCACTGTCAGAAGTTGCCTATCGGTGTGTATATGTTTTAACAGAGATGCTTGAATAGTGCGCGACACCATAAAAGAAACACGATGCCTGTTATTTCTTCTTGATCTAAATTGGCCTCTTACGTGAGCTTTTTTGAAAGCTGTCAAAAAGTGTCAGTTAGCTGCGTTGTAAATAGATACAAAATGATACAAAGCGTAATATACAAGCAGTGACATAATCATTGGTTTCCTTGGAGACGTGGAATCGTTCGCTAGGAAGAACTTGAACGGTTGTTGCTTGTTCCAAGAAAAGCCTGTACACTAAAGGGCATCAGCAGTTTTGGCTGTCTAATAATTCTCAAAGTGAAGAGCGCTTAACTCAATAACCGGTGCAGAATCAAAGCAGGGTATTCGGTGGACTAACAATTTCCTCAAAATAATTATCTAGAATACCATTAATCACTAGAAAGTTACTGCAAACTGAAGATAATTAAGTTTTCTGTAATTTTGGAAAATTCAGTTTGATAAAATAACTCGTTCTGGGAGCTCAACATCGTCTACAAAATTTGCCTTAGTTTATAGCTGACGACATTGGTTAATTTTCAGGTCGTCTCTTAAAGCAATGTCTTTCAAGGAACACGCGTCTATTCAATGAAATTTATCAACCAAATTGTCACCCGGTAATTCTTAATCCAAATCTAATTAGGTTCTAGGGGAGTTAAATTTTGCATACTATATGAACATCATGGATGCCAATTATAAGTGTAAACTTTCTCTAAACTTCGGAGCAAAGAACTACTTGATTTCATGCAGATTAGTAAGTTTGCTGCCACCCAAGTGGAGAATAGACAACTGAAAATTATACTGCTGTATCAAATCATGATTTCTTTTTTCATTTTATTTTACTCAATATAAAAGTAGGTGAAATGAAATAACAACAGCAGTCACCGATTATAGTTAGAGTATTATTGGAAAGACATTCAATCTTGAGATGTAATGGATAGGCGTCACCCAAGCTGTCACATCTTTAACAAGAGCTACTCGATGAAGCCGGTGAGTTGACATGCTTTCTGATAAATGACAGTTTTATATTCTTTTATAAGCACACCATTCGTTATCAGTGCCTATATTTCTATTTCACTGTTCATATTTTACACCATTTTAAGACATTCAGCGCAGACCAAAAGGCTCTTGCGTTTCAAACTATTTTCGACAGCCTCAGTTTTCTACTTATAGCGTGCTGTTTTTTTCGTATTTAAGTGCTCGTCATCGGCATTGTAGCAGGTGTATGAAACCCTGTGTGGGGGATCCGTTTATACAAGTGGAAGAGTAGACCTTGCAAGTGGATAGGTTTTTAAAATGGCACCGACAGATCATTGGTTATCCTCAGAGGACAAAAAAGATGTCGCTGAAGCACAGATAAAATAATTTGGATTGGTATGGTAAAATTGAATTCCATTGACAGTTAAACATGTGTCTACTCTTATAAGTGAGCCTCGTGAAGATGTAAATTGTCTCTGAGCACAAGCCCGAGATCCAAGCAATTCCCCTCGAAGTGTACGTGGTAAGGAGACCTTCCAGATTAGCATCATTAAGATCTAACGCCCATACCTTTTCCTGAGAGGTAGCATAGTTGATATAATCACCGTCCTCCCCACACTGGGTGGAAAAGACCTGAGTTCGAACCCCTCGACGTGGGCACCTGTACGTGGTGAGGGGACCTCCCAGTGATGCTGCTGGTTTTTCCAGATTAGCATCACTGGGATCCAACGCCCATACCTTGGTTCCAGGGTTACACCATTGGAATCCGGCGTGTGCAGCCGTGCGCCGCGACCCGTGGAAGCGGAAAGGGGGATCCTGGTGGTTGAGGGGCCCAGCCTTAATACACCACTTTGGCCCCTGCTTCGACAAGACGGGCGGTCCCGGACCGGCTCGACTGGGATCAATCGGCGGGTGGTTTTATACTGCTAGGGTCAACTGCGTTCCAATAAGTCTCCCTCCCTTTGGTCCTGGGACGGGATAAAGACTTATTGGTAACGTGGGTATGGTGTTCTAAGCGAACTCGGCGTCCCATTCGTGTACGCAGTACCTGCTAGTTCACGAGTGGGCGCCCCCTCGTAGGGCTCCGTGGTGGGTGAGGTACTTAGGCATCAGACACTTTCTCTTTACTCCTATGAGTAATTTAAATCTTTCTTCTGGGGCCCCAACAAGGCCCCTACCTAATCGAGACGAAACCACAGAAAATACCTCTGCAAAAAGAGCCAGAACTGAGGATACACCACCATCTGTGACACCGCTTTTCCTCATTCTCCATTCCACCGGAGAGCAGACACTCGGGAAAATGTCACCCTTTTTCATCCAGAAAGGATTAGAAGGGTTGACAGGATCTCCAAAATCTGTAAAAAGGCTACGTTCTGGAGACATTTTAGTCGAGGCTACAAGCCAAAAACATGCACAAAAACTACTGAAAGCAACACGTTAGGGGGACTACCCATCGTCGTTACACCCCATAAAACCTTGAATTTCTCACGCGGTGTCATATCAGAGTGGGATCTTCTTCATGTTTCTGAAGAAGAGATCTGCTCTGAACTTAAAGACCAAGGAGTGACGGCTGTCAAAAGAATATCGATGCGGAAGGATGGGAATCTCGTCCCTACCCGAGTTCTCATCGTGACGTTCAACACCCCACGGCCTCCAAGTTCTATAAAAGCAGGCTATTTAAACTGCCCAGTGAGGATTTATATCCCGAACCCACTGAGGTGTTTTAAATGCCAAAAGTATGGCCACTCTCAAACAGCTTGTCGTGGTAACCCTGCCTGTGCTCGATGTGGTGCCAAAGACCACGAGAGCAAGGAATGTTTAGCTTCTAAGCCAAGTTGTACAAACTGCCAAGGGGAACACCCTGCATACTCTCGAGCATGCCAGCGGTGGAAAGAGGAGAAAGAAATTCAGAAACTAAAAACATCTCCTATCAGGAGGCCAGAAGACGCATCCAACCTATAAATAGCGCCAAGCCCTCATATGCCCAGAAAGCTTCTGGGAAAAGTACCATTGGTACTCAGACTGATATGAGTATTCCACCAAGGGAGTCTTTTACCCCCATTGCGCGCTATTTATTAAGTTCCGAAAAGCCCACCCAAAAATCACAGTCAGCCGCCACTGCTATATCCGTACCTCCTAGTGCTCCACCACTTCCAAAACAGAGTACTAAAGAAACTCTGAAGAAAGTGGAACAGGCATCTACAATTCAAGAGACAATGGATGTCGAAAATAAGGAGGTACAGGACGACTCTGTCCTGGAACTCTTTGCGAAAGACGAAGAAGAAATGGATACAGGCCAACGTCCAGTCTTTCCAAAGAGAGATAAACCCAGGACTGAGAAAATCAAGCCCTCAGCCCTTCGGAAGCCACCAGACGGACCCAGTAAATCAAAATAATGGGTACATTTAAATTTCTCCAATGGAATTGCCGTGGATTTCGTAGAAATAGAGATGACATCAAGGTTCTCCTGAGTAAGCATGAACCAACTCGCTTTTGCTTACAGGAGACGTATTTAAAGGCAAACGAGGACCCTTACCTACGTAACTGCTCAGTTATTCGCAGAGACAGAGCTGGGGATGGACCTGCCCACGGAGGAGTCGCTATCCTTGTGGGTAACCATAACCCGTTTCAAGTTGTGCTTCTTACCACTAATCTGGAGGCTGTAGCAGTTCGTCTTACAGTTGGGTTCCTTTTAACTGTCTGCTCCATTTATTTGCCACCTGGGAACGACACCGCCCAGGTAGACCTTGATGATCTCATCAAGCAACTGCCACCCCCTTTTCTATTATTGGGGGATTTCAATGGACATAATCCGCTGTGGGGTAGTTCTGACATCAACAGAAGAGGTCGGATTATCGAGCGATTGCTTGAAAACAATGATCTGGCCCTTCTAAATGTGGGATCTAACACCTTTTTTCACTCGGCTACCCGTTCATTTACTGCCATTGATCTTTCCATCTGCTCCCCTTCCCTCCTGCCTCTGAGTACATGGGAGGTTGAAGAAAACCTTTATGGTAGTGATCACTTCCCCGTGTTATCCACCATTTCAAATGGGAGACAATGTCACCAGTCGAGGATACCACGTTGGAAGATCGATCATGCCGACTGGAATGCCTTTCGTCATCTGGCAACGTTTAATACCACTATAGTCGGCCAGGAGCCAATTAATGAGGCAGTAAAAGACATCACAGAAAGTATAGTCCAGGCAGCAGCAGTTGCAATTCCCAGGACATCATCCCGCTTTCCACGTTTTCCAAAACCATGGTGGAATGGAGAATGCACAGCAGCTAGGAAGGCTCAAAACAAAGCATGGGGAATATTTCGTCGTTACCCCACCACAGATAATTTAATAGCCTTCAAACGTGCACGTGCCAAAGCACGGTACATTAGACGTCAGAGCCAAAAGGAATCTTGGATCAAATTTACATCTTCCCTTACACGGGCCGCCAATCCCAAAGCCATCTGGGACAAAGTTCGGAAAATGAAGGGCAAATACAACTCACACCCTTCATCGATCCTGGAACATAATGGATGTAAAATTGCAGATGTAACTGCAATTGCAAATACTCTCGGGGAGACATTTGCTAAAGTGTCTTCAGAAACAGCTTACCCCCCAGAGTTCCTCGCACACAAGCAGAGAGCAGAAAAACATCACCTGAAGCTGTCCTCTAACAATCGCGAGGAATACAATCAGCCCTTTACACAATGGGAGCTGAAAGCAGCACTCTCGCTATCCAAGGCGAGTGCTGTTGGGCCAGACGACATCCATTATGAGATGATAAAACACCTTTCATCAGAATCTATGGATCATTTGCTCCGTCTCTATAATAGAATCTATTTTGAAGAGACATTTCCGGACTCATGGCATATGGCAACCGTCCTTCCCTTTCCGAAACCTGGAAAGGATCCAAAAATAGCAAAAAATTATCGTCCTATCGCTCTGACGAGCTGCTTGTGCAAGATTCTGGAAAGAATGGTCAATGCTCGTCTTTTGTGGTATTTAGAAGCTAACAACCTTCTTTCCAGAATACAGTGTGGCTTCCGAAGGAACAGGTCAACACTTGACCATTTAATCCGCTTGGAAACATCTATACGTGATGCTTTCCTGAAACGTGAGCACCAGGTGTCGGTTTTCTTTGATATGGAAAAAGCGTACGACACGGCTTGGAGATATGGAATTTTAAAAGACATATATAACTTTGGTCATCGAGGACACATTGCCCTCTTTATTAAAAACTTCCTTACAGACCGGTCTTTCCAAGTTCGTGTAGGATCCACTCTCTCCCGGCCATTCTGCCAAGAAGAGGGAGTTCCACAAGGATCAGTTTTAAGCGTTACGCTTTTTGCTATCAAAGTTAACTCTATAACTGAACAACTTCCTCCAATCGTAAACAGTGCCCTCTTTGTAGATGATTTTAGCATCTTTTTGCAGTCATGCAATATGAGGGTCATTGAAAGGCAATTGCAGCATGCCATAGACCACGTCAACACTTGGGCAATGACTAATGGGTTTAGGTTCTCGCCACAGAAGACTGTCTGCGTACACTTTTGTCGCAAACGGAACCTTCACCCTGAACCAGAACTTAAACTCGGACAAGACATCATTCCAGTAGCACCCGAGACAAAATTCTTGGGGCTCATTTTCGACAAGAAGTTGACATTTTTACCTTATATTCGTCAACTGCGGACAAAGTGCACAAGAGGGTTGAATCTCCTACGCTCTATTTCCTCCAATAAATGGGGAGCAGACCGCTCCACTTTGCTCAGCCTCTATCGTGCACTTGTCCGATCTAAACTAGACTATGGGTCCCAAGTGTACGCATCGGCCAGAAATAGCGTACTTAGGTGGCTGGACCCAGTTCACCACCAAGCCATCCGCATTGCTACTGGAGCATTTAGAACATCCCCTGTCCAGAGTTTATATGTTGAAGCAACTGAACCACCACTGTCATTTCGACGAAAGCAATTGTCTTTAAAATATACTTTTAAATTAAAATCCCTGCCAGACAACCCTACGTGGACATCCGTTTTCAAGCCACGATGGGAAAACCTATATAACACTCGTCAGACTGCCAACCGGCCTTTTGGTATCCGCGTCCAAGAGCTGCTAAGAGAGCTCGACATCATGGTAGACAATGTTGCCCAGTCACCAAGGCAACCACTTCCACCCTGGCATGCTCGCTTACCATCATGTGACTTCTCCCTTAAAAATTGGGATAAGTCAGTAACTCCACCTGCTGTCTACCACCAACTCTACGCTGCCCACCGGGCCGAATATTCCAACTTCTTGCCTGTCTTCACTGATGGCTCGAAGTCGGAGTTGTCTGTTGGATCTGCTGCTGTCTTTCCAGGTCTTTCTATATCTGGAAAGATTCCCCAACAATGCAGCATATATACAGCCGAGTTGTATGCTATAGAGTTAGCCTTGGACCATATTAAAACCCACAGGTATCAAAGGTGTATGGTGTACACTGACTCTCTCAGTACACTGCAGGCTTTATCTAGTATGAGGTATAATCCTCATCCATTTGTGATCCGGATTCAGCAGATGCTACACTCTCTGTCTGAGTGTTCTTTCGACATTCGTTTCTGCTGGATTCCAAGCCACATTGGGATCGTGGGAAATGAACTGGCAGATGCTGCGGCTAGGTCACCAGAACCCCACAGCACTTACTGCCTGTTAGTCCCCTATACAGACTACAGGCAGCTAATACAGGCTAAATTACTGTCCCAATGGCAAAATTCTTGGCATGATCATGTCACAAACAAGCTTTATCAGATAAAGCCTGTAATCCGACATTGGCAGTCTAGTCTGCGCAGGAGTCGCAGAGAGGAAGTTGTTCTAGCTCGCCTCCGCATAGGACACAGTCATCTTACGCATGCATTTCTGCTGAGGGCAGATGACTGTCCTATGTGTGAGAACTGTGACACCTATTTAAGTATACGTCACATTTTAATCGAGTGTCCACGTTTTAGACATGAACGTGACTTTTATTTTACCGATTTTAGTCATCTGGCTGAGCCTTATACACTCAGTCAGATTTTATCTGACAATGACAATGTGTCTGCTGTTTTTAGCTTTTTAAAATCAGTAAGCCTTTTTACCCGTATTTAAAATTGAATTTTTATTGCTTTGCTGATATACTTTTATACCTTTAACATCTATGTTATATCTCGACATGGTGGCCTAATTAACTAGGTCACTGAATACTTTAATTTTTTACACATGACCTGGATTTGGCGCATTATAGCCTTAGTTGCTAATGCGCCAATAAACCCCAAACCAAACCCAAACCCAAACCCTGAGTTCGAATCTCGTTATTGACCGGAGGAATTTTTTTTTTTTTTTTTTTTTTTATCCAAGGTGGCTCAATTAGTCGATCAAGGTGGAGATACCATGGTTTTCTCCCTTAAAGTCGGATTTTCACTTCAGAAAACAGATAATCGCCACAGAACACACGCAATTTACCATATTATAGAGGGCAAAATATGGACAAAGTTTTGATGCGCCGAAAATCATAGGAAAAAAAAAAAAAAAAAAGACCAGCTTCGAAAAGAAAGGAGGTATCTGACCAGCCTAATTAGGATCAATCAACTTCATTTCAATAAGTCTCGTTCCCTTTGTTTCTGGGACAGGGTAATACTTTATTGGAAATGTGAGTGTATAATGCTCTAAGCCAGCAGTTCCCAAACTACTGAGATCTACGGACCCTTTCAAAAATCAAAAACAGTTCACGGACCCCTTCAAATATCAAAAATAAGTTTGCGGACTCCTGTATATAACATATGCATGTGTTATATGCATGCATGTATGTATATATATATATATATATATATACGCCCGCCGTTTCGCGGACCCCCTAGAACTGGTCTATTGACCCCCAGGGGTCCGTGGACTCCAGTTTGGGAAACGTTCTTCTAAGCGAATTTGCATCCATTTTCGTACGCAGTACCTACTAGCCCGAGAGTGGGCGTTACTTTGTAGGTTTTGGTGATGGGTGACGTACTTAGCGGATCAGAAATTTTTATTTTACTCTCATGGATAATTTAATGTTCTTCTTCTTCTGGAGCCACCTACCAAGGCTCTACCTGATCAAACTGATGAAGCAGACAACACTTCTCCATTCCACCGGAGAGCAGCAAAATAGAAAAAAATCACCCTTCTTCATCCAGAAAAGAAAGATTAGAAGGGTTGGCACGATCTCCAAAACCTGTGGAAAGCCTGCGTTCTGGAGACCTTGTGGTCGAAGCTTCAAGTCCGAAACACGCTCAGTAAACTCAAATTCTGAGCGGCACATCAGTTGGAGGAATACCTATCATTGTAACTCCCCATAAAACTCTGATCTCTTAACGCCGTGTCATATGGAGTAGGATCTTCTTCATTTCTCAGAATAAAGAGATCTGCTCTTTACAAAATGAAAGGCCTAGAGCGCCAAGCAATAGTGCCATGCGATTTTTCTTGAGCAACATGGTGATCTTTCTGAGTGATTTCGTTCTGTTTTATTTCTAGTGCCTTCCTGAAATTCAGTTCATTATAAGTAGTTCTGAACTTAACAGATTTTGAGTAAGAACTTAGAAAGGAAAATCACCTTTCTTTTCTTACCATATTTATTAATTTTTTTTCACTACAAACTAACTTCTCCAGCCGCTTTTTCACTAGGTGGGACCGCCCCTGCCTCCCCGTGGCGGAGCCGGTAACCTGGGGGAAAAGTTATACTCCAAGGCTAAAAGGAGTAATCATTGATTTAATTGACGATCCATCCGTAGGGGCCTGAAGGCTCTAGAGGTGGATAGTTCCTTTTAGCCCTGTGTGAAAGTTTTCACCATTTTTAATTCGTCGATGGATTCTGCAATCCATCGACAGATTACCAAAAACGGTGAAAGGACTGCAATCCGGAGATCTCCTGATTGAAACAGCTACTTCAAAACGTTTTGAACAACTGCTAAAACAACATTTGGTGGGCTGCGAGTATCTATTACTCCCCACAATACTTTAAATTCATCAAAAGGTGTTATCACAGAGTGGGACTTGCTTAAAGTCTCTGAGGAAGAATTAGTTCAGAAACTTATTAGTCAAAAAGTAATCAGCGCCGAACGAATAATGACGGAAAAAAAAAAAAAAAGACGGAAATCTTTCTTACTAGACTCATCATTTTAATATTTAGCACTCCAAAATTTCCATCCACAGAAAAGTTGGCTATTTAAACTGCCAAATTCGCCCTTACATTCCGAACCTTATTCCCTGTTTTAAATGCTATAAATATGGCCACTCTCAGCAGGCATGCAAAGGGGATGCTATTTGTCTAATTTGTGAATCAAAGAACAATATACAAGAAGACTGTTCGGCCTGAACTCTCGTTTTTCCCAACTCCAAAGAAATCCAGCCTGCGTTTTCTAAACCTTGTGAAATGTGGAAACCTGGAAACAAAATTCTGGTATTCCAGGAAATAAAAGTGCTGACCTTGCCCTAAACATCCTGAGGTTTCTTACACTGACTATAAGTCTGTCATTCGCAAAGCGTGTTACGACAACTATTCACATATTTGAAAAAGAAATACCAACAATAAACTTAAACAGATAAAGGTCCAAAGCTGTGGCTCCTAAGCTTACGACGAAACAGATGAGAGGAAGTGGTAATGGCAGAATTGGACACCCTCATCCTACTCCTCGCTTCTTATTATTGAGAGAAAACCCATCCTCTCAGAGTCAACCTACGCTCCGTCATTTTCTGGTTGACCGTTCCTTACATTCAGCCATCCGGTCAAACACTTTTCAGTCACTTTCCACGTTAAACATCTCACATGATTTATCTAATTTCTTAGGAAATGAAGCAAATATAGAGCAACTTTTAATCTGTTTAAAACATATTGGCCTATACAATAGCATATGATTTAACAACTGCAACGATATGATTATGTAAATGAACTATGAACAAAAACAATTTGTCTTTTTAGTAGCCCTAGTGTCGCTAAACCCAATAACAACAACCATCTGGCTGAGCTTTATACACTGTCAGATTTTATCTGACAATGACCATGTATCAGCAGTTTTAATTTTTTTGCAAACTATTAATCTCTATACACTTATATAAAATAAAATAAACTTATATACTCTTACCTACAAGCAATTTTTGATGAGGTAAACTACGTATTTAAAATCTTATCAAAATCTTTGTTCCTTTTGGAAATACCTTTTTCCCTTGGCTGTTATAACCTCAGTTGTGTTTGCTCCATAAAACCTCCATAAAAAAAACCCCAACGCAATCCAAAGTAACCCGTGTGCCATTAAACCCCTATTCCAACGACCGAAACTCTGAACATCAGAAAGCTCGATGTCCCAGGCGCAATGATATTGATAATAGGAAAGAAATGGTTTTTTACTCAACTACATCGTTTTTACACCCTGTTCGTTGCAGTAGCTGCAATTCTACACTATGAAAGTTATGACTGGTTTAGATAACGACAATTACTTTCATTAATAACTTCTGAGAACCTTAAATTGCTTCATTTTACCAAATAAAAATAAAATAAAATGTAGCCGTGTTTTATTTAAATGTGTCCAGCATTGCATTACTGCTGGCCCCGGGTGCCAAGCGTATTTCGAGGCCAAGCTATATTCTTGCGATTTATAAAGTGCTCTTGATAAGCGATTGAAATTATATTTTACGTTCACATTTCTATAAACAGTTTTACTTTAAAAACAGTTCTATACTTGAAAAGTAACAAGTAGAACACAGGAAGGAAATACACCTTTCTTTACATTTTCCTCTATTTATATTTTTACTAATTAACTAACACTTCAACCGCTTGGCCTCCGAGCGGCACTGCTCCTGCCTCCCCGTGGCGGGGCCGGTAACCTGGGGGAAAAGTTATCCTCCAGGGCGAAAAGGAGTAACGATGGATATAAATGACTATCCACCACTAGAGCCTTCAAATTCAAGGCCAGACATACCAAATGATGATGACCTAAACCATCCAAAAAGGCTCCGAAGAGAAGTGCAGAGCAATGAGATGCCAAACTTCCTGGTAATACATTCGCTCTCCAACCAGCCTGTCGGCAAATTATCACCATTTGTCATCCAAAGATTTTTGGAATCCATTGCTGGTACACCCAAAATGGTTAAACGTCTGCAATCCAGAGACCTCCTAATCGAAACAGCCTCCTCAAAACATTCAGAATGGCTGCTTAAAACAACAACCTTTGCTGGGATACCCGTATCTATAACTCCCCACAATACGTTAAACTCGTCAAAAGGTGTCATCACAGAGTGGGACCTGATTACAGTATCTGAAGAGGAATTAGTACAGGAACTGGGCAATCAAAAAGTAATTAGTGCAAAACGTATAAAAACCAAAAAAGATGGAAATCTTGTTCCAACCCGTTCCATAATTTTAACATTCAGCACCCCAGATTTGCCATCCTCAGTAAAAGCTGGCTATTTAAACTGCCGAATACGGCCTTACATACCTAATCCTCTACGTTGCTTTAAATGCCAAAAATATGGACATTCGCAACAAGCATGTAGAGGTGATGCCATTTGTCCAATTTGTGGTTCCAAGGAGCATACACAAACAGACTGTTCAGCCTCAAGTCCCATTTGTCCCAACTGCAAAGAAAGTCATCCAGCCTTTTCCAAATCTTGTGAAATGTGGAAAACGGGCAAGAAAATCCAAAAATATAAAATAGAGCACAAAGTTACGTACCCCGAGGCACGCAGACAGGTTATGTCGACCATGCCCAGTCGTTCATATGCAGCTCACACTCGAAGCTTTAATTCAACAGCAGCTCAAACAGATGTATCCATACCTCCCTGCACATCTCTAGCTAACTGGGTTAAAAACACATTATCAAACCCTGTCAAAGACACACATCAAATTAAAATCAGTGAATCAACCAACACTCCAATCAGTATCCCAGTTGAGACTCGGACAGTCCCGCATGACAAAGAAAAACTGAAAACTACTAAACACAACAATAAACCTGAATCATCCACTGGTAGTATGGAAGTAGATGTAAACCCAGATCATGAAGAACCAATACTAGAACTTCACGCAAACGATACTATGGATACCGGTCGCCCTACCTTCCCGAAAAGAGACCGAAAAAAATCCTCCTCAAACAAAAAACAGTCAGATGAATCATCCTCAACTAAACCAAAATGACCCACAGCATCTTACAATGGAATTGCAGAGGCTTTCGTTCAAACACAGACGATATTCAATACCTAATTAATCAATATTCTCCGGTTGCCTTTTGTTTACAGGAAACTTACCTAACCACAAAAATTTCTCCTTCGATAAAGAACTATTGCATTTATCGAAGAGATCGAAATACCGCTAGCGCTGCCCATGGTGGTGTGGCAATCTTAGTAAATTCAAAGATCCCAACTAAACATATCCCACTCCAAACTAATATAGAAGCTGTTGCTGTTCGTATAACTCTCCATAGTGCAATAACACTAGTCTCAATATACCTACCGCCAAACTGTACTAACTCTTTAAAAGATCTTGAAGACCTCTTTATACAGATACCTCCACCTCTCTGTATATTAGGGGACTTTAACGGGCACCACCCATTATGGGGCTCTCCCAAATTGGATAGACGAGGCCGACTAATTGAAAGTCTTTTGGATGCACTAAATCTCACTATACTCAATACAGGTGCACCGACACACGTACAGCTTTCAACAGGACACACCTCAGCAATAGATCTCTCAATTTGTTCACCAGTACTAGTCCCAGCCATAGAGTGGCATGTAATAAACGATCCCATGGGCAGTGACCACTTCCCAATAGTATGCAACTTTCTGATAGCAAAGACTCCTTCAATTCAACCGTGCAGAAAGTGGAAATTTGTCCGAGCAGACTGGGCAAAATTTCAATCATCAATTGACCTCGATGAGGAAAAAATCCGCCTCCAGCACATTGATGATGTGATAGATTACATCACGTCGCATCTTCTAAATGTGGCTAAAGACACAATACCAATATCAAATCCGCCGGGCCGAAAGCATCATAATTACTGGTGGAATGACAAATGCACCACAGCAAAGAGAGCAAAAAATAAAGCCTGGAATTTGTTTCGGAAATGTCCGAGCACAGTCAATCTCATTAATTATAAGAAATTAAGGGCAAAAGCACGCTTCATACAAAAACAAGCAAAGAAAGAATCCTGGACCCGTTTTGCATCCACTTTTCACAGAAATACCGATCCCAAAATAATATGGAAAAAAATTAGACAGCTGTCTGGTAAGTTTCCTACCATACCTTCTCCAATCCTCTCCTGGAATGGAAAAGATCTCTCTAATCCTGTAGATATAGCTAATGCTTTAGCCAATACCTTTGCAGAAATCTCAGCAACGTCAGGCTATACTACCTCATTCCAAAGAATTAAAAACACTAAAGAAAAGCATGCTATTCATTTTCAAACTACCCGTCTTCTCCCATATAACAAACCTCTGCAATATTCTGAACTTTTACATGTCATTAGAACAGCTCGCAATGGTGCTGCTGGGCCAGATGGAATTTATTATGTCATGCTACAACATCTTGATGACAAAGCTCTGCGCTGCCTCCTGGTCTTTTACAATCGCATATTTTTAGAAAATATTTTTCCAGCATCTTGGCATCACTCTACAATTTTAGCATTCCTGAAGCCTGGAAAAGATCCATCCAACCCAAATAGCTATAGACCCATATCTCTCTCAAGCTGCCTCAGTAAAATCCTTGAGAAAATTATCCACAGAAGACTCGTCTGGATCATTGAGTCGGAACATCTAATGAGCCATTGTCAATATGGCTTTCGCCAAAACAGATCATGCTTAGATCTTATGGTCAAGGCGGAATTTGCCATCCGTAATGCCTTTGTCAAACATGAACATCTAGTAATGGTTTCAATAGACATAGAGAAGGCTTTTGATACCACCTGGCGGTATGGTATACTTAGTGATCTTTACCTTCTCGGACTACGAGGCAATCTTCCTATATTCATTCAGAACTTTCTACATACACGAACATTTCAAGTTCGATATCAACATGCCCTTTCCCCAACTTTCATCCAGGAAGAAGGTGTTCCGCAGGGATCAGTACTGAGTGCCACACTTTTTGCTCTGAGAATAGATACTATTACTAAGCAGCTTCCAAATACAATTGAGACTTACCTTTATGCAGATGACCTTTCCATCTCTTGTCATTCTCAAAACATGAGGTCTATAGAAAGACAGCTTCAGACATCACTTAATAAAATTCAACAATGGGCGAGCCTCAACGGCTATCGGCTCTCACAACAGAAAACAGTTGCCATCCATTTCTGTAGACAACGCAAACTTCATCCAGATCCTGAACTTCAAATTTCTAACGTCTTTGTCCCGGTCACCAGCAAAATCCGATTTCTAGGATTAACCATTGACAATAAGTTAAATTTCCTAGATCATATTAAAAATGTACGGACATCATGTCTAAAAAAGTTAAACATACTCAGAGCTTTATCTGCCCAAACATGGGGTGCAGACCGTACCTCACTTCTTCGGTTATACAGGGCGTTAATCAGATCTCGTCTCGATTACGGTGCTCCAATCTATGATTCTGCCAGAAAGAGTGCATTACGCTGGCTTGATCCCATTCAGCACAGTGCTTTGAGAATTGCAATTGGCGCATTCAGAACGTCGCCAGTACAGAGTCTCTACATTGATGCTCATGAGCCCCCACTAAATTTACGCAGGAAAACACTGTTACTGAAATATGCTGTCAAGATACAAAGTTGTGCTTCTCATCCCATTCGGTCGTACCTTTTTAACCCACCGTTAGAAACCCTATACAGTAACAAACCCAGCATAGTTAAACCAGTTGGTCTTCGCCTTCTTGAACTGGTGCAGGTTTGGAATATTTCCATACGGAAAGTACAGGAGATACCAACCTTTGCTCAACCACCATGGGCTCCTCCTCCTCTTCCAACATGTGACACTTACCTCTGCCAATGGAGAAAGAATACTTTGCAAGCAACAAACTTCAAACAAATTCATGATGTTCACATTCAAAGATATATTGATTTCTACCAAATTTATACAGATGGCTCTAAATCTAATTCAAATGTTGGAGCAGCTGCAGTGTTTCCAAATACAGTTGTATCAGTATCCCTTCCATCAGATTTTAGTATATTTTCTGCTGAATTGTATGCAATAAAACTTGCTTTAGAAAATCTCTATTCCGACTGTTCTTTAAAATCTGTTATTTATACTGACTCCCTCAGCTCAATCATGTCACTAAGTAATTGCGAAGATAAAGTTCACCCTGTTCTAGATGAAATCAGAAGCTTGTTAGTACAAATCAAAAAACGTCAACAACTGGTTGCTTTTTGTTGGATACCCGCCCATTCCGGTATTTTAGGCAATGAACTGGCTGATAAAGCTGCAAAAAATCCAACTACCTTTGATTTAACCAATATCCCTGTTCCAGCATCAGATTGTGTACTAACCGTTCATGCTGCTTGCCTATCACAATGGACAGCACTCTGGCACTCTCAAACTAATAATAAACTCTTTCAGTTTAAACAAGATCCAAAAATTTGGCGTTCCAGTGTTCGTACATCGAGACGAGAAGAAGTAGTCCTTTCAAGGGCAAGAATAGGTCATACTCATCTGACACATCTTTATTTACTCACAGGAGATGATCCACCACAGTGTACACATTGCTCTAACATCTTGACTGTTAGACATATTCTAATTGACTGCCCCTACTATAAACAACACAGAGCTTCATCCTTGATCTCACTGATAAATAATCGTAAACCAATAACTCTTGAAAATCTCATTGGTGATAAAGCAAATATTTCTGAATTTTTTGACTTCCTCAAGCAAACTGGACTTTTTAATAATTTCTGACTTAAAATTTTCTTTTGATTTTATGGAAATTCCTCATCTCCTAAAATAATAAGTGAATAGGCACATTATAGCCATAGATGCTTATGTGCCATTAAGCCTCCATAACAACAACAACAACAGCATTACTGCTCTTTAATATCACTGGTATTTGAATGACAGCATTGAGTTAATTTATTTTAAATCCGTGAACAGAATATTGGTTTTCTTGCTTTTAACTGTCGACATCTAATGAATGTGGTATTGAAACCGGTCAGATAATCCAAACAACAAAGTTCAACTTTTAAGAATTTCGTTACTCTGCCCTTACAGGGAATGTACTGTCCGTTTAAAGTGATTCTACTAATTTGTCACAGCGTCACGCGAGGTAGTAAAAGTGTCAAGAATGAAACCCTAATGTTCTACCATATTCCAGTGCGAGTTTCGCTAAACACTGACGATGAAAGGTATTAATAGAACTTAGAGGACGTTCAGAATTTAAATTACAATTTACTAACCAGGTGTGGTATGCACTGACTTTCCTTGGAATGTTCGCATTTTACACAGTCGATCTCTAGCTTCCATCAAATGTTTGAATATCTGCTTGCCAGAAACTTGGCTAAAGAATGATAAATAGACCACGATAATACATTCTGTTAGAGGTGATTCGCCTAAAATTTGAAGCTTATGATGGAAGTACATAAGCTGTTCCATGAAGCGATAACTGGACTTCATGAGAATGTTAATTAGATGATTTTTATTGAAAGCTTTAAATGAGAATGCATCTAATGGAAGCTTTGTTACAGAGATTTTTGGAGAACTAAATGGGTCTTCTGGTGGTAAGATATTCATTATCGGCAACAACTGTTCATTGCTGAATGCGATTAATATTCTATTCGCACACTTGCAGAAAAGTCAATAGCCGAAGTTCTGCGTTAATAGGCCCAAGTGCCGAACGATCTTTTAAATGATCCTTCAAGAGCCGCTATTGGTTCTATTAAATTTCGACGTTTATTAAGACTCCTTATTTAATTGTTGCTATTCTTTCAAAAAGTACTTGAAGAGAGTGGGAAAGGAAAGCTACCTATTTTTTTTTCTTTTTTTAATTACTGGTATTTACTAACCTTCGCTTGGTCACACCAGATTGTGCTCCTGACTCTCGATAACGGGAAACCTGGGTGGTACAGCCAACCCCCAAGACTAAGAGAAGCCAAATGGATTCCCAATCTTTTCCACGAATGGAGTACATGAGCTCAGCGTATCGTGACTCTGATGCTAATCATGATGCTTCAAATCCAAAAAAGAATGAGAAATGTAATGAGTAAACAAGTTCATGCACTATTTTTCATAATTCATTCCTTGACAAATTCCCTCGATGTGGGTGTAATACACTCTAAATTACTTTCCCACTTGTAACAGTCTTGGCATGGAAAGGTCACGGATAACCTGTATCAGATAAAGCTGTAATCCAGCACTGGCAGTCTTGTCTGCGCAGGAACCCTAGCGAGAAATTGTTCTTGCTCGGCTCCGCATAGAATACAGTCATCTTACGCATTCATTCCTGTTGAGGGCAGATGATTCCACTATGTATGAGTACTGAGACCTTTTTAACCATATGACATATTTTATCTGAGTGTCCACTTTACAGGCATGAACTTGTATATTTTACTGCTTTCAGTCATCTGACTGACCCCATACACTCGGTTATATTTTATCTGACAATGACCATGTTTCGGCCGTTGTTAATTAGTTAAAATCATTAAACTTTTCACTCTTATTTAAAATTTACATTTATTTATAACTAATTGTTTAGGTCACTGAAATCGTACCTGTTATCCTTTATATGGCCTGGTTTTTGAGCATTATAGCCATAGTTACTAATTCTCCAATTAAACCTACCAACCAATCACAACACCTTCAGATTCCTTACACTTACTATAAGCTCATCATTCGTAAGGTCCGTTACCATAACTGGTCACAGATCTCGAACAGTAATACCAACAAACTTTTCCAGATAAAGCAAGATCCAAAGCTGTGGCCCTCTGACATCCGACGAAACAGCCGAAAGGAAGTGGCATTGGCAAGACAGAGAATTGGGCACACTCATCATACATATCTCTTTGTATTATTGGGTATAAACCCTCCCCAGTGCTCATCTTGTCATACTCCAGTTAATGTCCATCATTAACGGACTGATTGTTCCCTATATTCAACTATGCGTCGAAACATTTTTCAGTGATTCTCCAGGTTGAACGTTGCACAGGATTTATCCATTTCTTAGGAAATGATGCAAATACAGAAGAAAATTTACTCTATTTGAAACATATTGGCCTTTACTGAAGCATGTACTGCATTTTAATGCTGCTTGGAAATAAATTATGAACTGACACAGTTTGGACTCGGTAGCTCTTGTCTCGTTAAACCCAATACCGAAAACAACAAAAGCTTAACTGGGACTAACTTGAAGAATATTGAGATAAACTTGGCCCTATGCGTATTGACATACGGCCAAATTTGGAAGAAAAGAGAAAAAAAAATAACAAAGCGTTTCTCCACTTTTATGCTTAATAAAACTAATTTTACGGAATTTGTTTTGTTGCGGATTTCCTTTTGTTGTAGGAAGAAAATGCATGATAAAAAAAAAAAAAAAAAAACATTTAGCTTGAAGTGGAAGAAGCATGATAAAGAAATTTTAAAATAAGCCATTTTCAAGTGGGTCCTATAAAGAAAATAGAAAAGAGAGGTAGTACTTACTCTGGGATTACTTCTCATGGTTTTCGTATCCACCCCCACCTTTAGGAGAACGTCAGAATTTGGATGACATTTTTGTTTTCTTATAATCGATGAATAAATACCACCATGTCTGAACTCTTATCAGTAGCAAAACAAACAAGACTGAGTGCTTAAAGATAAATCATTGCATTATAGACTCAGTTGCTGATGCCCCAAAAAACTCAACAACCCCCACCTGATAAAGGCAATAACAACACCCATTTAAAGGTGACCGCAGGGCAGCTTATTTTGCAGCGATCAGGTGGAGTCTTGTAATTAGCTTAATAGACTGAATCTGTGTTAGCGTTTTTTTTTTTTTTTTTTTTTTTTTTTTCCAAATGCACGCCCTCGTGGGCAGCGCAGTTGGTTTTCAACCCATGCAGGCTGGAAACGACCTAAGTTGGAATCCCATCAATGAAGTGAAAAATTTATGGGCTTTTTTTCACAACATGGCTCTTGTGAAAAAAAGGTAGACGTGGATAGCATCGTTTTTCCTCCCGGAAATTCGGTTTTTCCATCCAGCAAACCGACCACAACGCATGTGGCCCCGGGTGCCAAGCGATTGTGACTGAGCGATTTATCTGTACTTCCAGTGCGATTTCTAGAAAGCGATTTACAGTTCCTTTTTGTCCTTATCGTTAAAAAATCTATTCATTTTATAACAGCTCTCGTAACAAAAGTCCCTGTACAGAGCAAGGAAGGAAAGCCACCTTTCTTTTTTCTCATAGTATATTACTAATACCTACTAATCTTCGCTTGGTCACACCAGGCACTGCTCCTGCCTCCCCGTGGCGGGGCCGGAAATCTTGGCAGAAAAGTCTCTCTGCCAAGGGCTAAAAGGAGCAAAGATGGACCATACCAACACTGACTCTTGTGGGATCAATGCCCCATCACATTCTAGAGAGCAGGAAGATTACAACCCTTCCTTTGCTAAGAGACAAAAGAAGGATAAAGACCAGAATATCTGGCCTCATTTCCTCATTATACATTCTTTGACTGACCAGCCAGTCAGCAAGCTTTCTCCTTTTCTGATTCAGAAAAGTTTAGAGAACGTCGCTGGCTCACCAAAAATGGTTCGCAGACTAAAATCAGGTGACCTGCTTGTTGAAACAACACAATCCAAGCATTCTGACAAGCTACTTAAATTGAAAACACTTGGAGGAACTCCTATAGAAGTGTCACCTCATGCCACCTTAAACTACTCAAAAGGAGTTATAACAGAATGGGATCTTTTACATGTATCCGAGGAAGAAATTAAACAAGAGCTTTCAGAACAAAATGTTATTCAGGTAAAAAGAATACTAATCAAAAAGGATGGTTCACTACTTCCAACCAGAAACATTATACTAACTTTCAACTTGCCAAATCCACCAACATCTGTAAAAGCCGGATACTTGAACTGTCATGTCCGACCATATATACCGAACCCAATCAGATGTTATAAATGTCAAAAATTTGGACATTCACAGACAGTATGTCGAGGGACTGCTGTATGTGCTTCATGTGGATCTAAAGATCATACCCATACCGAACCCCTCGACGTGGGCACCTGTACGTGGTGAGGGGACCTCCCAGTGATGCTGCTGGACTTCCAGACTAGCATCACTGGGATCCAACGCCCACAGCCTAGGTTCCGGGCTTACATCAATGGAATCCGGCGTGTTTGCCGTGCGCTGCGACCCGTGGAAATTCGGAAAGGGGGATCCTGGTGGTTGAGGGGCCCAGCTTCAATACACCACTTTGGCCCCTGCTTCGACAAGACGGGTGGTCCTGGAAGGCCCGGCTAGGATCAATCGGCTAGTAGGCTCGCCTGCGAGGGTCAACCGTGTCAATGCCACGCCCCTACCCTCATGGTCCGAGGGACAGGATTCAGGCTGGCGGCGGTGCGGGTATAGTGTCTGGGTAGCCCTGGCGTCCCACTCCCGAGCGCATTTATTGCATGCCGGGTAGTGGGCGTCCCTTTGGGCTCCGTGGTGGGTGGGGAGCCCGGGCACTGAACAATTTAAATAACTTCATGAATCCTGATAAACGTATTCCTTCAGGGGCCCCAACCCGGTCCCTATCTGAAAATAACGACGGAGAGGCAGATAGCATTATTGCTACAAAGAGGCAGCGAACCGAACTACCATCAGGGCCAGTCCCAAGGTTCTTAATAATGCATTCCACCAATGAAACACCGATTGGTAAAATGTCGCCCTTTTTTATACAAAAAGGGTTGGATGGGTTAGCAGGTACACCCAAGTCAGTTAAGAGGCTCCGTTCTGGGGACCTCTTGATTGAAACAAAAAATGACGGGCAGTCTGAACATCTACTCCGAGTAACATCAATCGGAGGTATACCCGTAACAGTGACACCACACAGAACACTAAATTCATCGAGAGGTGTCATTTCGGAGTGGGACCTTCTCGACGTCACCGAGGAGGAAATCTGCTCCGAACTAAAACCACAGGGAGTTACTGCCGTCAAGAGAATCACTGCGCGAAGGGATGGGAAAATTGTTAAAACCAGGAGTGTTATCCTGACTTTTAACTCTCCCAAACCTCCTGATGAGATCAAAGCTGGATACATCAACTGTCCAGTACGTCCATACATTCCGAACCCTTTACGGTGTTTTAAATGTCAGAAGTATGGACATTCTCAAATGGCCTGCCGTGGAGTCCTTGCATGCGCCCGGTGCGGTGCAAAGGACCACGAAACAACAGCATGTTCAGCCACCAAACCCACCTGCATTAACTGTGAGGGAGAACATCCGGCCTATTCAAGGGCATGCCAGAGGTGGAAAGAAGAAAAAGAAATCCAACGGCTGAAGGCAGAGCTTAACATATCGTACCAGGAGGCAAGAAAAGCAGTGAAACCTCTTAACATCAAAAAACCTACCTACGCCCAGAAGGTAGCAGGGAAATGTTCGATTGGGACTCAGACGGACATGTCCGTCCCCCCAAAAGAATCATTTACTCCCATTGCACGTTATCTTTTAAGCTCCCAAAAACCTGCACAGAAGGACCAATCAGCTGCCACTCCTATATCGGTACCTCCTAATGCTCCACAAGTAACAAAAGCAAAAGAAAAGAATAAGAAAGGGGAAGTAACACCTAGTACCCAGGAAAACATGGATATCGAGCAGAAGGAGGTACATGATGAGTCAGTTTTGGAACTCTTTGCGGAGGAGGAAATGGACACGGGACAGCGTCCATTCTTCCCCAAAAAAGATAAATCCAAGACTGACAAAATTAAGCCCTCAGCACCTCGAAAGCCGCCTGATGGACCCACCAAGTACAAATAATGGCTAAATTCCTACAGTGGAATTGTCGTGGATTCCGGCAAAATATTGACGACATCAAGGCACTCCTGCAAAAGCACAAACCAGTTTGCTTTTGCATACAGGAGACTTATTTAAAGGCAAATAATGACCCCACCATGAATAACATTACCATCATTCGTAAGGATAGAATTGTGGATGGTCCTGCCCATGGAGGAGTTGCAATCCTCGTGAGCAACCAGATTCCCTTTCAGCCTTTGCAACTTACAACCAACGTAGAGGCTGTAGCAATTCGCCTTAAAGTGGGGTTTTTATTAACTGTTTGCTCTGTTTATTTACCACCTGGTATTGACATCCTCCAGAAAGACCTTGATGATCTCGTCACGCAATTGCCTCCCCCTTTATTATTTCTTGGGGACTGTAATGGACATAACACTCTGTGGGGTAGTACTAACATTAACGGAAGGGGACGAGTCATAGAGCGTATGCTCAATGACAATGACCTCTCCCTTCTCAATGTGGGAAGACACACTTTCTTCCACATGCCTACCCGTACTTTTTCTGCCATTGATCTTTCTATCTGTTCCCCTTCCCTCCTTCCTTCAGCTATATGGGAGGTGGAAGAAAACCCATATGGAAGTGATCATTTCCCCGTGATCACCACCTTAACTAGTGGTAGACCGTGTCAGCCATTTAGTTTACCGCGGTGGAAGATTGATCAGGCTGACTGGAATGCCTTTCAACATCTGGCAAATCTTGACCTCGCTACAGTCAGTCGGGAACATATCAATGATGCAGTCACGTACGTTACAGAAAGTATTGTCCAATCAGCTGCAATTGCAATCCCAAAAACATCCAGCCGGTTTCCACTATTTCCTAAACCTTGGTGGAATTCGGAGTGCACAACAGCAAAAAAAAAAGAAAACAAAGCCTGGGGGATATTCCGTCGATATCCCACGACTGATAATCTAATATCCTTTAAACGTGCACGTGCAAAAGCACGTTATATCCAACGTCAGAGCCAAAGGAAATCTTGGATCCGTTTTACATCATCCATAACCCAGACTGCCAACTCAAAAGTAGTCTGGGACAAGATCCGGAAAATGAAGGGCAAATACCCACCGTGCCCTTCGGTGATTCTCGAGCACAATGGATGTCTAATTGCAGACCGAACTGCAGTTGTAAATACTCTAGGTGAAACATTTGCGAAAATATCTGCAACAACATCATTCCCTCCAGAGTTCTTGGCCTTGAAAGAAAAACGTGAGAAACATCCATTAAATTTCTCTTCAAAAGGGCTCGAACCATATAACAAGCCCTTTACACAGGAAGAGTTAAATGCAGCACTCTTTCTTACGCATGCAAGTGCTGTCGGGCCCGATGACATCCACTACGAAATGATAAAACATCTGTCACCACAGTCTAAAAATCACTTATTAATTTTATTTAACAGAATTTTTCTTGATAAACAATTTCCGGATTCCTGGCGGAAAGCAATCGTTCTTGCCTTCCCAAAACCAGGAAAGGATCCTAGATATCCAAGTAACTATCGGCCTATTGCTCTGACAAGCTGTTTGTGCAAGGTCCTGGAAAGAATGGTTAATGCCCGCCTTGTGTGGTATTTGGAAACAAATGACCTGCTTTCCAGGACTCAGTGCGGCTTCCGAAGAGACAGATCCACTTTGGATCATTTAATCCGACTTGAAACATACATTCGTGACTCTTTTATTAAATCCGAGCATCTGGTAGCAGTTTTCTTTGATATTGAAAAAGCGTACGACACAGCCTGGCGATTTGGAATATTAAAAGACCTCTACAACTTTGGTCTTAGGGGTAACCTTCCTCTCTTTATCAAAAACTTCCTTTCCAATCGCCATTTTCAAGTGCGTTTAGGATCTACTCTCTCGAGAGAGTTCTGTCAGGAAGAGGGAGTCCCACAAGGGTCCGTTTTAAGTGTCACGCTTTTTGCAATCAAAATAAACTCTATCACGGAACAACTTCCGCCCACAATACACAATGCCCTCTATGTTGACGACTTTACTATATTTTGTCATTCATGCAATATGAGGGTCATTGAAAGGCAACTGCAGAAAGCCATTGACCACCTTACATCTTGGTCATTGGCTAATGGGTTCAGATTTTCATCACAGAAGACCGTTTGTGTACACTTCTGTCGCAAACGTAATCTTCATCCTGAACCGGATTTAAGGCTTGGGCAAAACAACATCCCAGTCGTAGCAGAAGTCAAATTCCTTGGACTTATCTTCGACAAAAAGCTGACATTTGTTCAACATATTCGTCAGCTTAGGACAAGGTGTGTTAAAGGGCTTAACATCCTTCGTGCCCTTTCGTCAACATCATGGGGCGCAGATCGCTCTACTCTTCTTCGTCTTTACCGAGCCCTTGTCCGTTCTAAACTCGATTATGGGTCCCAGGTATATGGATCTGCTAGAGATAGTGCACTTCGGTGGTTAAATCCAGTTCACCATCAGGCCATTCGGATAGCCACAGGAGCATTTCGCACATCTCCAGTCCAAAGCCTTTACGTCGAAGCAAATGAACCATCCCTATCTTTTCGACGTAAGCAGTTGTCTTTACATTACACCTTTAAATTGAAAGCCCTGCCTGATCATCCGACATGGACATCAGTTTTTGAGCCACGTTGGGAAAATCTCTATAACACCCGTCGGACTGCCAACAGACCTTTTGGTATTCGGATGCAAGGGCTATTAAATGAACTAAACGTGACGGTAAACAATGTTGCCCGGTCACCAAGGCGACTCCTTCCACCCTGGTATGCACATTTGCCAATGTGCGACTTCTCCCTCAAGATCATGGAGAAGGCTAATACACCGGCGGCCGTCTATCAGCAACTCTTCGCATCGCATAGAGAGCAGTACTCTGACTTTCTGCCAGTCTATACAGATGGCTCAAAGTCAGAATCTTATGTGGGATCTGCTGTTGTATTTCCTCAGAAGACATTATCATTCAAGATCCCACGAGAAGCTAGCATTTATACTGCAGAGTTGCATGCAATTGAAATAGCCCTTGAGTTCATTATAAATAGCGATTACCAAAGGTACATGGTTTACTGTGATTCATTGAGCGTATTACAGGCTCTAGTGTCGATGAGGTACAACTCTCATCCGGTCCTGTCACGGATCCGGCAGATGCTAAGTTCTGCCTTTGAATCAGAATTTGACATTCGCTTCTGCTGGATCCCAAGCCACATTGGGATCCGGGGAAATGAATTAGCTGATACTGCTGCCAAATCAGCCATTTCCCTGGATAGTCATTGCCTGTCAGTCCCCTATACAGACTACAGGCAAATAATACGATGTAAATTATACTCCCAATGGCAAGACTCTTGGCACGAACAGACCGCGAATAAACTACAGCGTATTAAGCCTGTAATCATGCAATGGCAGTCCAGTGTACGCAGGGTCCGAAAAGAGGAAGTTGTTCTTGCTCGGCTCCGCATAGGTCATAGCCATCTAACACACTCCTTTTTGCTGAGGGCGGATGGCCCACCTATGTGTGAGACGTGTAACGTCATTTTAACTATCTCTCACGTTTTTATTGAATGTCCTGTTTTTAGACAATCTTTTTCTAGCAGTTTTAGTAATCTGGCTGAACCCTTTACACTCGGTCAGATTTTAGGTGACAGAGACAACATGTCTGACGTTTTTAATTTTTTACAATCGATCAATTTATACACAAAGATTTAAGTTTATATTTTATACCTTTTATTTAACCTTTAACCACTGTATCATTTTTACCTTTTTGACACGGTAGCCTGTTCTAAGGCTGACCAATATTTTTGTATTAATTTTATTTTTTGATTTGGCGCATTATGGCCATAGCTGCCAATGCGCCATTAAAAACCAAACCAAACCAAACCAAACCCATACCGAATGTTCTGCACAAATCTTACAGTGTCCAAACTGTAGAGGCAATCATTCCGCTTACTCCAAAGACTGTGAAACATGGAAAAAAGAAAAAATGATTCAGAAGTATAAAACCGAGCACAAAGTCTCCTACCCTGAGGCAAAGAAACAAATATCACCAACTGCAATAACACGCTCATATGCAGCAACTGTCCAACAGCATAAACAGATAACTGTTGTCACCACCACTACCACTTCAGTTCAAACCAACGTTACAATCCCTCCAAACATCTCTATTTCTGATTGGGCTCGCTCAATCCTAGCTCCATCGGCAAAATCATCTTGAATTTCAACTTCTAATCAAGCCATAAATACACCTGTTACAATTCCTCCAATGCCTTCCACGTCACGGCCAACCATAAATACTAAAAACATAGATATAGATGACAAACTTCCTGTCCATGATCATATGGATACATGTGAAAAAGAAGACCCGGAAGAACCAATCTTAGAGATACATGCTGAGGAAGAGATGGATGTTCGCCCAATCTTTCCCAGAAAAGAGAAAAAGCCTGAGCGATCCAAGCAAACGCCTACTCGTAAAAAGTCAGAAACAAATACAACTACAAAGCCAATATAATGCGCACAATAATACAGTGGAATTGTCGAAGTTTCCGCAGTAACATTGATGACATTCGCAGCCTAATCGACAAATATCACCCTGTAGGTATATGTCTTCAAGAAACTCCCCTCGACGTGGGCACCTGTACGTGGTGAGGGGACCTCCCAGTGACGCTGCTGGGTTACCAGATTAGCATCACTGGGATCTAACGCCCATACCTTGGTTTCAGGGTTACATCTTTGAAATCCGGCGTGTGCAGCCGTGCGCCGCGACCCGTGGAAGCGGAAAGGGGGATCCTGGTGGTTGAGGGGCCCAGCTTCAATACACCACTTTGGCCCCTGCTTCGACAAGACGGGTGGTCCCGGACTGGCCCGACTGGGATCAATCGGCGGGTGGTTTTATACTGCTAGGGTCAACTGCGTTCCAATAAGTCTCCCTCCCTTTGGTCCTGGGACGGGATAAAGACTTATTGGAAACGTGGGTATGGTGCTCTAAGCGAACTCGGCGTCCCATTCGTGTACGCAGTACCTGCTAGTTCACGAGTGGGCGTCCCCTCGTAGGGCTCCGTGGTGGGTGAGGTACTTAGGCATCAGACATTTTCTCTTTACTCATATGAGTAATTTAAATCCTTCTTCTGGGGCCCCAACAAGGCCCCTACCTAATCGAGATGATGACGCAGATAACACCTCTGCCAAACGAGCCAGAACTGAGGATAAACAACCACCATCAGTTACACCGCTTTTCCTCATTCTCCATTCCACCGGAGAGCAGTCCATTGGAAAGATGTCGCCCTTCTTTATCCAGAAAGGATTAGAAGGGTTGGCAGGGTCACCTAAAACCGTAAAAAGACTGCGTTCTGGCGACCTTTTGGTCGAAGCTACATCTATTAAACAGGCGGAAAAAATCCTGAACGCCACATCAATAGGGGGAATACCTATCATTGTAACCCCCCATAAAACTTTGAACTCTTCTAGAGGCGTCATTTCAGAGTGGGACCTTCTTCATGTTTCTGAAGAAGAGATCTGCTCTGAATTGAAAGACCAAGGAGTGACAGCTGTAAAGAGAATATCGATACGGAAGGATGGGAATCTCGTCCCTACCCCAGTTCTCATCCTCACGTTTAACACCCCACGGCCTCCAAATTCCATCAAGGCAGGTTATCTAAACTGCCCAGTGAGGATTTATATCCCAAACCCACTGCGGTGTTTTAGATGCCAAAAATACGGCCACTCACAAACATCTTGTCGTGGTAACCCTGCCTGTGCTCGATGTGGTGTGAAAGACCACGAGAGCAAGGAATGTACAGCTCCAAAACCCACCTGTGTTAACTGCCAAGGTGAGCACCCCGCCTACTCAAGAGCATGCCAGCGGTGGAAGGACGAAAAAGAAATCCAAAAACTGAAAACAGAGCTGAATATTTCCTACCCAGAGGCCAGAAAACGTATCCAACCAGTAAATAGCGGGAAACCTTCATATGCCCAGAAGGTTTCTGCTAAGAGCACTATCGGGACACAAACTGAGATGACTATACCACCAAGAGAGTCATTCACCCCGATTGCACGCTATTTATTGAGTTCTCAAAAGCCCACCAAAAAAACACAGTCAGTTGCCACTCCTATATCCGTACCTCCTAGTGCTCCACCACTACCAAAACCAAGTGGTAAAGAGCCTGAAGTAACAACAGAAAGAATGGATGTAGAGAACAAGGAGGTACAGGATGAATCAGTCTTGGAACTCTTTGCGGAGGAAGAAATGGACACGGGACATCGTCCATTCTTCCCCAAAAAAGATAAAGCCAAGACTGATAAAAGTAAGCCCTCAGCACCTCGGAAGCCGCCTGATGGACCCACCAAGCCAAAATAATGGCTAAATTCCTACAATGGAATTGTCGTGGATTCCGGCGAAATACAGATGACATCAAGGCCCTCCTGCAAAAGCACGAGCCAGTTTGCTTTTGCTTGCAGGAGACTTATCTAAAGGCAAATGATGATCCCACCATGCATAACATGACAATCTTTCGTAAGGATAGAATTGCGGATGGTCCTGCTCATGGAGGAGTGGCTATCCTTGTGGGTAACCATACCCCAGTCCAGCCCTTGCTAATTACAACCAGCATAGAGGCTGTTGCAATTCGCCTTACGGTGGGATTTTTATTAACTGTGTGCTCTATCTATTTGCCACCTGGGACTGACATCTCCCAGGCAGACCTTGATGATCTTCTAACGCAGTTGCCTCCCCCTTTCTTACTTCTCGGGGACATGAATGGACATAACACTCTGTGGGGTAGTGCTAACATCAACGGAAGGGGACGAGTCATTGAGCGTATGCTCAATGACAACGACCTTTCCCTTCTAAATACTGGAACAAACACCTTCTTCCATACGCCTACCCGTACCTTTTCTGCCATTGATCTCTCTATCTGCTCCCCTTCTCTACTCCCTTCACTCACTTGGGAAGTGGAGGAGAATCCATACGGAAGCGATCACTTCCCTGTGATAACCTTGTTACACAGTGGGAGACCATGTCTTCCTTTTAGGTTACCACGGTGGAAGATTGATCAGGCTGACTGGACTGCCTTCCGACATCAGGCAAATTTCGATCTTATCACAGTCAGTCAAGAGCCGATCAATGATGCAGTAAAGTACATCACAGAAATCATCGTCCAAGCAGCTGCTAATGCTGTCCCAAAAACATCAGCCCGGTTTCCACCATTTCCCAAACCTTGGTGGAATTCACAATGCACAGCAGCAAAAAAGGCTCAAAACAAAGCGTGGGGGATATTTCGCCGATATCCTACCACGAACAACCTTATAGCCTTCAAACGTGCACGAGCCAAAGCACGCTACATCCGTCGTCAGAGTCAAAAGGAATCGTGGATCCGTTTCACATCATCTATTAACCAGTCTACCAACTCTAAGGTAGTCTGGGATAAAATCCGGAAAATGAAGGGAAAATATACCTCCCACCCTTCTGCAATCCTAGATTATAATGGATGCGCTATTGCAGATCCAACTGCAATAGCCAATGCTCTTGGGGAAACATTCTCTAACATCTCTGCAACATCTTCGTATTCCCCAGAGTTCCTGGTCCTTAAACATAAACTGGAAAAGCAAGCACTTAATTTTAAGACCAAGGGCCTCTATCCCTACAACGGGGCATTCACTATAGAGGAACTGAAAAGAGCCCTCACTCTTTCCAAAGCAAGTGCTGTTGGACCAGATGGCATCCATTATGAAATGATTAAACATCTTTCACCAAAATCTATGGATTGTCTGCTCCTTCTGTATAACAGAATCTTTACTGAGGGGCAGTTTCCGGATTCCTGGCGAAAGGCAATCGTTCTTGCCTTTCCTAAGCCAGGAAAGGATCCAAAAGTCACCACCAATTATCGTCCTATTGCTCTGACAAGCTGTCTGTGCAAAATCCTGGAGAGAATGGTTAATTCTCGTTTAATATGGTATCTCGAATCAAATGACCTTCTCTCCAACATTCAGTGCGGCTTCCGAAGGAACCGGTCCACCTTGGACCATCTTATTAGATTGGAAGCATCCATCCGGGATGCTTTCCTAAAACGCGAACACTTGGTGTCGGTGTTCTTTGACATGGAGAAAGCGTATGACACAACTTGGAGATTTGGCATATTAAAAGATCTTCATAGCCTAGGCCTTAGGGGGCAACTCCCCATTTTTATTAAAAACTTTTTGGCCAATCGATCTTTCCAAGTTCGTGTTGGATCCTCACTCTCTCGTCCCTTCAGCCAAGAGGAGGGAGTACCACAAGGATCAGTATTAAGTGTCACGCTTTTTGCCATCAAAGTCAATTCCATCACAGAACAACTTCCTCCAACTGTAAACTGTGCCCTCTATGTTGATGACTTTAGCATATTTTGTCAGTCATGCAACAAGAGGGTTATTGAAAGACAACTGCAGAAAGCCATTTACCGCCTCAACTCCTGGGAACTTGCAAATGGCTTCAGGTTCTCGCCGGAGAAGACCGTTTGCGTACATTTTTGTCGTAAGCGTAATCTTCATCCTGAACCTGAATTAATGCTCGGACAAAATGCTATTCCAGTAGCAGCGGACACAAAATTCTTGGGACTCGTATTTGATAAAAAGTTGACCTTTCTGCACCACATTCGTCAACTTCGCACAAAGTGCACACGCGGGCTTAATATTCTCCGCTCGCTCTCCTCTACATCTTGGGGAGCGGACCGATGCAAGCTTCTTCGGCTTTACCGTGCACTTGTGCGATCCAAACTTGATTATGGGTCCCAGGTATATTCTTCAGCCAGAGACAGTGCCCTTCGATGGCTGGATCCTGTCCATCACCAGGCTCTTCGTATCGCTACTGGAGCATATAGAACATCTCCTGTCCAGAGTTTATACGTCGAAGCAAACGAACCACCGTTATCGCTTCGACGTAAGCAGTTGTGTCTAAACTACGCTTTTAAACTGAAATCCCTGGCAGACCATCCTACGTGGCTATCCGTTTTTGAGCCACGATGGGAAAATTTGTACAATACCCGTAAGACTGCTAATCGTCCTTTTGGTATTCGTCTCCAAGAGCTACTCATAGAACTTGATATCAAGGTAGACAACGTTGCCCAAACACCAAAGCAACCCCTTCCACCCTGGCATGCTCGTATTCCAATATGTGACTTGTCCCTTAAAAATTGGGGAAAGTCGGACACCCCATCATCGGTCTACCTGCAGCTTTATTCAGTACACCGAGCTGAACATTCTGACTTCGCGCCAGTTTACACAGACGGTTCGAAGTCAGAATCATATGTGGGATCTGCTGCTGTCTTTAGAGACACCACTACATCGGAGCAGATTCCCTCTGAATGCAGTATATTTACTGCAGAGCTGCACGCTATTGAGTTAGCTTTGGATCACATCAGTAAATGCCAAAACCAACGGTTCATTTTATATTCTGATTCTCTTAGTGTGTTACAGGCTTTAATAACCGTGAGATTTAATTCTCATCCAGTTCTGTCTAGCATTCAGCAGAAGATTCACTTCCTCCGTGAACGTGAATATGATATCCGCTTCTGCTGGATTCCTAGCCACATTGGGATTAAGGGAAATGATTTGGCTGACACCGCAGCCAAATCAGCAATTCCCAGAAATAATCGCTGCCTGTCAGTCCCCTATACAGACTACAGGCAAAGAATACTCGAGAAAATACACTCCCAATGGCAGGACTCGTGGAATAGACAGACTGCAAATAAACTCTATCGTATAAAGCCTGTAATTGAACCGTGGCAGTCTAGTCTGCGCAGGAATCGTAAGGAGGAAGTTGTTCTTGCCCGGACCCGCATAGGACACAGTCATTTAACTCATTCATTTTTGCTGAGGGCTGATGACCCTCCTATGTGTGAGTCTTGTGGCACAGTTTTATCAATTAGACACATTTTAATCGAATGTCCAGTTTTTAGCAGTATCCGTCTTACCGCTTTTAATCATCTGACTGAGCCATATACACTCAGTCAGATTTTATCCGACAATGACAATGTGTCTGCTATTTTTAGATTTTTAAAGTCAATAAATATTTTTACTCGTTTATAAAATCTACATTTTTCTTATACTTCTTGACATAGTGACCTAACTAATTAGGTCACTGAAAGTTTAAATTATTTTATAAATGACATGGTCTTGGCGCATTATAGCCTTAGTAGCTAATGCGCCAATAAAACCAAAACCAAAACCAAACCAAACCAAATCTTCAAGAAACTAACCTAACTCCCCAAGTAAATACAGCAGTGAACCGTTACGGTACCTATAGACAAGACCGATGCCTTTCCTGTGGAGCTCATGGTGGAGTGGCAATTCTAATTGACTCCAAAATTCCATGTAAACGCCTCCAACTACAAACATCTTTGGAAGCAGTTGCAGTACGAGTCTCAATCCAGTTTACTTTTTCACTGGTCTCACTCTACCTTTCCCCAAATCAAGAGTATGCATATTCAGACCTAGAAGCATTAGTAACCCAGATACCACCCCCGGTCTGTATCATGGGAGATTTAAACGGACACCATCCCATGTGGGGATCCCGTCACCAAGACAAACGGGGTAAATTGATTGAGAAATTATTGGAAGAGCAAAATCTCTCTCTCCTTAATACTGGAATTGAGACATACATCCATTTGCCCACTGGAACAGCCTCTGCAATTGACATTTCCATATGTTCACCTGTCCTATATCCACTGATTGAATGGACAATCTTGAAAAATCCTCTTAATAGTGACCATTTTCCAGTGGTCTGCAAAATATTAATAAATGATGTTACACATCACGATGGTGAAAAAAGATGGAGGTTTCATAAAGCTGACTGGACAAAATATAAAACAATCGCAGCAATGGATGAACAAATAATCACCACTCAGCCCATAGACAATGCTACAGCTCATGTCACAAACCAAATTTTAATAGCAGCTGAAGCTACAGTTCCTCGGTCATCTGGAAAATATCATAAACACGACACAGCGTGGTGGAATGAAGAATGCAGGATAGCCAAAAGAGAGAAGAATAAGGCTTGGAATCTCTTCCGAAAGTATCCCATTTCCATCAACCTCATAAATTTTAAGAAAGCTAGAGCCAGAGCTAGATATATCCAGCGTAAAAGTAGAAAGGATTCATGGATACGATTCGCCTCCACAATTAATAAAAATACAGATACCCGTGTCATATGGAACAAAATCAGAAGACTTAATGGGAAATTTCTTTCAGTTCCAACTCCACTAATAATCTGGAATGGACAGGAAATAACTAACTCCAAGGAAATCGCAAACTTACTTGCAACTACTTTTGCAAATATATCAGCAGTATCGGCATATACCCCATCCTTTCAGAAAACGAAAACTGTAGCTGGAACCCCTCAACGTGGGCACCTGTACGTGGTGAGGGGACCTCCCAGTGATGCTGCTGGGTTTCCAGATTAGCATCACTGGGATCTAACGCCCATACCTTGGTTCCAGGGTTACATCGTTGGAATCCGGCGTGTGCAGCCGTGCGCCGCGACCCGTGGAAGCGGAAAGGGGGATCCTGGTGGTTGAGGGGCCCAGCTTCAATACACCACTTTGGCCCCTGCTTCGACGAGACGGGTGGTCCCGGACCGGCTCGACTGGGATCAATCGGCGGGTGGTATTATACTGCTAGGGTCAACTGCGTTCCAATAAGTCTCCCTCCCTATGGTCCTGGGACGGGATAAAGACTTATTGGTAACGTGGGTATGGTGTTCTAAGCGAACTCGGCGTCCCATTCGTGTACGCAGTACCTGCTAGTTCACGGATGGGCGCCCCCTCGTAGGGCTCCGTGGTGGGTGAGGTACTTAGGCATCAGACATTTTTTCTTTACTCATATGAGTAATTTAAATTCTTCTTCTGGGGCCCCAACAAGGCCCCTACCTAACCGAGACGATAATACTGACACCAACAATGCCAAAAGAGCCAGAACTGAGGATAAAACACCATCTATAACACCGCTATTCCTCATTCTCCATTCTATCGGAGAGCAGTCAATTGGGAAGATGTCACCCTTCTTCATCCAGAAAGGATTAGAAGGGTTGGCTGGATCACCGAAAACCGTAAAACGGCTGCGTTCTGGCGATCTTTTAGTCGAAGCTTCAAGCACGAAGCAAGCAGAAAAAATCCTCAACGCGACATCCATAGGGGGAATACCGATTAGCGTAACACCCCACAAAACATTGAACTCTTCACGAGGTGTCATTTCAGAGTGGGATCTTCTTCACGTTTCTGAAGAAGAGATCTGCTCTGAATTAAAAGACCAAGGAGTGACGGCTGTCAAGAGAATATCAATGCGGAAGGATGGGAATCTCGTCCCTACCCGAGTTCTCATCATAACATTTAACACCCCACGGCCTCCAAGTTCCATTAAGGCAGGCTACTTAAACTGCCCAGTGCGGCTTTACATTCCGAACCCACTGAGGTGTTTTAGATGTCAGAAATACGGCCATTCACAAACAGCTTGTCGCGGTAATCCTGCCTGCGCTCGATGTGGTACGAAAGACCACGAGAGCAAGGAGTGTTCAGCTTCCAAACCAATTTGTATAAATTGCCAAGGAGAGCACCCTGCCTATTCTAGAGCATGCCAGAAGTGGAAGGACGAGAAAGAAATTCAAAAAATAAAAACAGAACTGAACATATCCTATCAGGAGGCCAGAAAACGCATTCAACCAATAAATAGCGGGAAACCTTCATACGCCCAGAAGGTTTCTGCAAAGTGCACCATCGGTACACAAACGGAGATGACTATACCACCAAAAGAGTCATTTACTCCGATTGCACGCTATTTATTGCATTCACAAAAGCCCACCCAAAAAACACAGTCAGCTGCCACTCCTATTTCCGTACCTCCTAATGCTCCACCACTACCAAAACCAAGTGGTAAAGTAAAGGTGCAAACATCGGAAGGATCACCTGCAATACGAGAAACAATGGATGTCGAGGATAAGGAGGTATCGGATGACCCAGTTCTGGAAATCTTTGCAGAAGAAGATATGGACACAGGCCAAAGACCTGTGTTTCCAAAGAAAGATAAAGCCAGGACTGAGAAAATGAAGCCCTCAGCCCTTCGGAAACCACCTGATGGACCCAACAAATCCAAATAATGGGAAAGTTTAAATTTCTACAATGGAATTGTCGTGGATTCCGTCGAAATAGTGACGACATCAAGGCGCTCCTGAGTAAGCATGAGCCTACTTGCTTTTGCTTACAGGAGACGTATTTAAAGGCAAATGAGGACCCATACTTGCGTAACGTTTTCGTTATACGAAAAGACAGAAATGCGGATGGACCTGCCCACGGAGGCGTCGCAATCCTTGTGGGTAACCACATCCCATTTCAAGCTACACCACTTACCACCAACTTAGAGGCTGTAGCAGTTCAAGTTACTGTAGGGTTTCTTTTAACTGTTTGTTCCATCTATTTGCCACCTGGGAATGACATCCCCCAGGCAGACCTTGATGATCTCATTAGACAATTGCCGCCACCTTTTCTGTTACTAGGGGATTTTAATGGACACAATACTCTGTGGGGTAGTGTAGACATTAATGGAAGGGGTCGGACTATAGAGCACATGCTTGAAAACAATGACCTGGCCCTTCTAAATGTTGGACTTAACACCTTTTGCCACATGCCTACCCGTACATTTACCGCGATCGATCTCTCTATATGCTCGCCCTCTCTCCTTCCCATGTGTACATGGGAGGTTGAAGACAATATTTATGGCAGTGACCACTTCCCCGTGATATCCACCCTTTGTAAAGGGAGACCATGCCACCCGTCCAGGGTGCCACGGTGGAAGATCGGTCACGCTGACTGGAATGCCTTCAAAAATCTAGCATTATTTGATATCAACACAGTCAGCAAGGAACCGATTAATGACGCGGTAAAGTACATTACAGACGCTGTTGTCCTAGCAGCGGCAATTGCAATACCAAAGACTTCGTCTCGGTTTCCACCATTTCCAAAACCCTGGTGGAATTCCAATTGCACTGCAGCAAGAAAGTCTCAAAACAAGGCGTGGGGTATTTTTCGCCGGTACCCCACCGCAGATAACTTAATAACATTCAAACGTGCACGTGCGAAAGCACGTTACGTAAGACGCCAGAGTCAGAAGGAATCTTGGATCAAATTCACATCTTCTATCAATCAGGCTTCATCATCTAAGCTTGTGTGGGATAAAGTCCGAAAAATGAAGGGGAAATATATATCCCACCCTTTTTCGATTCTGGAGTATAATGGATCTGCAATTGCAGACCAAACTGCAATTGCAAATACTTTTGGGGAGGTATTTGCTAAAGTGTCTGCCAAAACATCTTACCACCCTGAGTTTCTGGCCCTCAAACAAAATGTTGAAAGGCAACCTTTGAAATTGTCGTCAAAGAACTGTGAAGCATACAATCAACCCTTCACTGAATGGGAAATGAAAGCGGCACTATCACTATCCCAGGCGAGTGCCGTAGGGCCGGATGACATCCATTATGAGATGATAAAACATCTTTCGTCTCAATCTCTGGATCAGTTGCTCTGTTTGTACAACAGAGTTTATCTTGAAGATGAGTTTCCGGACTCCTGGCATAAGGCAATCGTGCTTGCGTTTCCAAAACCAGGAAAAGATCCAAAATCTCCGAGTAATTACCGTCCCATTGCTTTGACAAGCTGCTTGTGCAAGATCCTGGAAAGGATGGTGAATGCCCGTCTCATGTGGTATTTAGAAGGGAATGACCTCCTTTCCAAAGTTCAATGTGGTTTCCGAAGGAACAGGTCAACACTTGACCATCTTATAAGACTGGAAACATCTATCCGAGATGCTTTCCTTAAACGTGAACACCTGGTGTCAATTTTCTTTGATATCGAAAAAGCGTATGACACGGCCTGGAGATTTGGAATCTTAAAGGATATCCATGATCTGGGTCTGAGGGGCCATCTAGCCTTCTTCATTAAAAATTTCTTATTGAACCGGTCATTCCAAGTTCGTGTCGGCTCTGTTTATTCTCAATCTTTTTGTCAAGAAGAAGGAGTCCCCCAAGGGTCAATGTTAAGTGTTACGCTTTTCGCTATCAAAGTTAATTCTATTACTGAACAACTTCCTCGAACCGTAAACAGCGCCCTCTTTGTTGATGACTTTACCATCTTCTGTCAGTCATGCAACATGAGGGTTATTGAACGACAATTGCAGCATGCCATAGACCACGTCAACTCTTGGGCAGTGGCTAATGGTTTCAGGCTATCACCACAGAAGACCGTCTGCGTACATTTTTGTCGCAAACGGAACCTTCACCCTGAACCAGAACTCAAACTTGGACAACACATCATTCCAGTAGTACCTGAGACAAAATTCTTAGGTCTCACATTCGATAAGAAGTTGACATTTTTACCACATATCCGTCAACTGCGAACAAGGTGCACGAGGGGATTGAATCTCCTTCGTGCCATCTCCTCAAATAAATGGGGGGCAGACCGATGCACTTTACTGCGTCTTTATCGTACACTTGTTCGTTCAAAATTAGACTATGGGTCCCAAGTGTACGCATCGGCTAGAAATAGCGTACTACGGTGGCTAGACCCACTGCACCACCAAGCCATCCGTACTGCAACTGGAGCATTCAGAACATCTCCCGTCCAGAGTTTATACGTCGAAGCAGGTGAACCACCACTATTGTTCCGACGAAAGCAATTGTCGCTAAACTATACCTTCAAACTAAAATCCCTGCCAGACAACCCAACGTGGGCTTGTGTTTTTGAGCCACGATGGGAAACGCTTTATAAAACCCGTCAGACTGCTAACCGATCCTTTGGCATCCGTGTCCAAGATCTGCTCAGAGAGCTCAACATTACGGTAGACAATGTTGCAAAGTCACCAAGGCATCTACTTCCACCCTGGCATGCTCGCTTACCATCATGTGACTTCTCCATAAAAAGTTGGGGTAAAGCCATAACTCCGTCCTCTGTCTACCAACAACTCTATGCTGTCCATCGATCCGATTACTCTGATTTCTTGCCTGTGTTCTCTGATGGCTCGAAGTCAGAGTTGTCTGTAGGATCTGCTGCTGTCTTTCCAGATTGTACTATATCTGGGAAGATTCCCCTCGAATGCAGCATATATACAGCTGAGTTGTATGCTATAGAGCTAGCCTTGGACCACATTAAAACCCGGAAGCATCAAAGATGTATGGTGTACACTGACTCTTCAAGTACACTGCAGGCTTTATCGGGGATGAGATATAATCCTCATCCAATATTGACCCGGGTTCAGCAGACTTTACATTCTTTGTTTGAGAGTTCACTCGATATCCGTTTCTGCTGGATCCCAAGCCACATTGGGATCAGGGGAAATGAACTGGCTGATGCTGCGGCCAGATCACCAGAACCCCAAAACACGTATTGCCTGTTAGTCCCCTATACAGACTACAGGCAAATAATACACCAAAAGATTAATTCCCAATGGCAACAATCTTGGCATGAGCAAGTCACAAACAAGCTCTATCAGATAAAGCCTGTAATCGGACATTGGCAGTCTAGTCTGCGCAGGAACCGCAGAGAGGAAGTTGTTTTAGCTCGCCTCCGCATAGGACACAGTCATCTTACACATGCTTTTCTGCTGAGGGCAGATGACTGTCCTATGTGCGAGAACTGTGGCACCATTTTAACTATTTATCACATTTTAACCGTGTGTCCACGTTTTACCCCTGAACGTGATTTTTATTTTACCGCTTTTAGTCATCTGGCTGAGCCTTATACACTCAGCCAGATTTTATCCGACAATGACCACGTGTCTGCTGTTTTTAGCTTTTTAAAATCAATAAACGTTTTCGCTTATATATAAAATTTACATTTTATTGTGAAATTTTGTTGATTTACCTTTTATACATTTGCTAAATTTTTTGACATAGTGACCTAATTAATTAGGTCACTGAAAGTTTATTCTTTTATACATGACCTGGTCTTGGCGCATTATAGCCTAAGTTGCTAATGCGCCAATAAAACCCAAATCAAACTCAAACTCAAACTGTAGCTGGAAAATACAGACTAAACTTTAATACCAGACAACAACTCCCATATAACCAACCTTTCAACATAGAAGAATTGCAAAAAGCTCTGGCTAAGTCTAGGAAGAGTGCAGCAGGACCTGATGGAGTTCACTATGAAATGATCCAACAACTTAATCAAAAATCCCTAAAGGCTTTGCTTATGCTATACAACAGAATTTACATGGAAAACTACTATCCAAATTCCTGGCTTCACTCCACTGTAATTGCCTTTCCTAAACCTGGCAAAGATCATACGATTCCCACAAGTTATCGTCCAATAGCACTAACAAGTTGCCTTGGGAAAATCCTCGAGAGAATGGTGAACAACAGATTAACCTGGTTTTTAGAAACATATAATGTACTTAACATAAATCAATACGGTTTTCGTAAAAATAGATCTTCTCTAGATCCCATGATAAAAGCAGAAGCAAATATCCGAAATGCTTTTCTAAGGAATGAGCATCTAATAATGATCAGTCTCGACATAGAAAAGGCCTTTGATACTACCTGGCGATACGGCGTTCTTAAAGATCTCCACAGCATTGGTTTGCGAGGCAACTTACCACTCTTAGTAAAAAATTTCCTGAAAGTCAGAACCTTCCAAGTAAAATATCAAAACAATCTGTCACAAATATATTCTCAGGAAGAAGGAGTTCCTCAGGGCTCAGTACTGAGTGCAACCTTGTTTTCAATCAAAATAAATTCTATTACAAAAGACTTGCCAAAAACAGTGGAAACATTCCTATATGCAGATGATGTTACTATTTCGTGCCATTCACAAAACATGAAAATGATTGAAAGGCAGTTACAAAGCGCAGTAAAAAAAATAGAATTATGGACTAAAAACAATGGCTATACATTTCTGTAGAAAGCGAAAAATGCACCCAGATCCAGAAATAAGACTAGAAAACCAGCTGATACCGCTAGCAAATAGTATACGTTTCCTTGGCCTCATTCTAGATAAAAAACTTAACTTTTTGGATCACATCAAATGCCTCCGAATAACCTGTCAAAAAAAACTAAATATCCTCAAAGTTCTTTCTGCAATGAAGTGGGGAGCTGATCGGTTCACACTACTTCACCTATACCATGCTATAATCAGATCAAGACTAGACTATGGAGCCCCTGTGTATAGTTCTTGTAGACCAAGTGTCATCAAATGGCTCGATTCCATACATCATAGTGCCTTACGAATCTCCTTAGGGGCATACAGAACATCACCAGTCCAAAGTTTATATGCAGAGGCCCACGAACCCTCACTATATCTCCGGAGGCAAATGCTGCTATTAAACTATGCAATTAAAATCCGAAGTCTTCCTCATCATCCTACTTGGCAGTATCTTTTTAACCCACAGTGGGAAATTCTCTACAACAATAAACCTACAGTAAATAAACCAGCTGGAATACGACTAAAAGAAATAGTTTCAAAATGGGGCCTAAGTTTTGACAACATACATGAGGATAATAGGATAAGTATTCCACCATGGTTCACTTTCACGCCTAACTGTGACACTTATTTCCAACAATGGGGAAAAAGCACTCTTGCAAATGTCAACATAAAACAGATGCATGCAGCCCACTCATCACAGTTCCCTGAATACCTTCATATATATACAGATGGCTCTAAAACAGACACCAAAGTTGGTGCTGCAGTGGTATTTCCACAGACTGTTATCTCACAGCAACTCCCAAACCAATGCAGCAGCTATTCTGCCGAGCTATTCGCCATACTAATGGCCTTAAAATACATAGCAACTTCCCCGCATCTGAAACATCTCATATACACAGATTCATTGAGTGCAATACACGCTCTGCAACAAAGGCAGACTCCATCGCATCCCATTCTTCATCAGATACAAACTCATCTTGTGAAACTCAAAAGTAAAATGAGGCAAGTAAAATTCTGTTGGATTCCAGGACATACAGGCATTGAAGGTAATGAAAGAGCCGATAGAGCAGCAAAGAATCCTACAAACACAGACCTAAAGCTTTACAAAGTTCCACATTTCGATTACAGGCCTATTATAAAAAAAATTCTCCATACTCAGTGGTCACAAATGTGGCAAAATGAATCAAATAATAAACTGTTTCAAATAAAACATGAACTTCAGCCATGGAAATCGAGTCTTCGTAAAAATCGGCACGAAGAAGTCATTTTAACGAGACTGCGCATTGGACATACTCATCTCACGCACTTTCACTTACTCACCAAAGCAAACCCCCCAGAATGTTTTCACTGTTCTTGTCAACTCACTGTAAAACATTTCCTCATAGAATGTCCACAATACCACATGGCGCGACAGTCAGCCTTCCATCTCCCTATAAATTTCCAAGATCCTCTGACCTTATCACAAATCCTAGGCGATAACTCCAACATTGAAAATATATTCACTTATTTAAAATTAATAGGATATTTTGACCAGATATAAATCACATTTAAGAAATATAAACTTCCTTGTCACATAAACATTAATAGATAGGCGCAATATGGCCAAAGTTGCTTTTGCGCCAAAAAACCCTACAACAACAACAACGCATGCAATTTACAGACATATATACACGGTGCATTATGGTTTAAGCCGCTGATGCGCCTAAAACTCTACAACAAATCAAACCAAACACAAATGCACAACTTCATAACCTCAATGAATGTTTTATAAAATTTTTCACATCTCAAGATAATGAATGTTTCATTTTAATGACATAAGTCGATCTACGCAAGACTTCATTAAATATGTAAGCATCATTAAAAACGGTTCGATTCATTTTTAGACACTGGACATATATATGGCTAATATTTTGTGTGTTTAATAATTTTCAACTGAAATGTTGGCTAACTGAATTATTAAACTAAGTTGCCTCTGATCTGATTAAAGCAGTCGAACTTACTGCTATCCAGATCATGTGTTCGGTTTACCTCCGTAAAAATTAATTCAAAGGGATATTAGCATTAGTAATAAGACGTCGGATGGAAGTAAAGTTTTGTTCCTATTTTTTTCTAAATTTGCAAGAAGTATATACTTCTAGTAAATTTTTATCAAACAAGCCCTTGATATAAATACTCCTTTAGTGCGGCCATCGCCATTCATTCTACTATTTCGCCCTCTTATCCCATCTTGAAACAGATCCGATATAGATTATATTACTATCAAACATCCAACCCGATGGTCACCATCTGTTGAATTCCCGGTCATGCTGGGAATCCCAGGTAATGAAGGTGTAGATCGTGCTGCTTAACATCCTTGACAATGAATCTTCCTGTCAACCGAAAGTGACTGAAAATCCGTCGTTAAAACAGCAGCTAGGAATCATTCGTCTCAACTGTGAAAAGCCCAAATCAGTAATAAATTCCGCCAGATAAAAAAAAGAACCGCAGCTGTGGGTTTCTAGTTTCAGGAGAAGCAAGGAAAGAAGTAATAATTATGGCAAGACTCAGAATCGGTCATTCCACTCTATCTCATCTGTATTTGCTTATAGAAGAGAACCCTTCTCAGTGTTCTTTCTGCCAATCCCAGCTAATAATCAAGCATATCCTCAACACACAAGTAACCGAAAATCCACTTTTAGCTCTCTATCCAACTTTCAGGAAACTTGAACTTTATTACGCATCCCTTGCAACGATGCAGATTTTGAAGAACTGTTTCAAATTTTGAAATGCATAAATTTATATATGTCTCTGATAATCCTTATATGGAAGATTTGGTCATAAGTTAATCATGAACAGTCACATTATAGCCCAGAAAGCCATTGTGCCAAAAACCCCAAATACAACAACAGTAAAATTATATCTAATGCTCCCTTTAAATCAACATACGTTCGTTGATTCTGCACACAGGTTAAAACTTGTTCCAATAACTGATTGCACTCTGACTGTTGGAAAACATTCCTACATCCAACTACAGTTGGATTTTCTTTATTTGAATTTGTGCCTATTAATGTTTGCCTGGTCTTTAAAAGGAAAATATTCCGAATTATTGAATGCGTTTAACCCTTGCCATTTTAAGTAAAATCTGTTCTGCATAGAGTTCTGAGTGAAGTTGAACCTTTAGTAAGAACTCCATGCAGACGCCTAGGCCTAGTTTCCAAACTTCCAGCAGCCTATAAAACTAGTTTGTTTCCTCTGAGTTTGAATTGGCATTTGAAACTGTTGTTGCCCTCATTTCTACCCTTTCAAGAAAGTTTATATCTTTCCTAAAGAGAACCTCAGCCCTGTTTAGCATCCAAGACGCAATTGCTTGTGTTGGTCTCCCAATACTTGAAATTACACTTTAGTCGCTAGGGTTCAGTTAGATTTTAAATTGCAATTACAATGAATTACTTAGCATTCTTTATATTTGTGAAGAATGATGATGTAATTCCCTGCATATGAAAAAGTTCGATATAGATGTATAAATTCAATGATGATTTGACACATATATAATGAGTAATAAAGCCATGAGATATATATGCACTCAGTGATGACTCAATTGTGACCACCCCATCTGCAATGGACTAAGCCGCATAGCTCTCAGTATAAAAACCGAATAGCTTCCTACGCTACAGCAGTGGTAACTCAACCCTGGTTGTGCAAGTCAAACTGGTAAACAATCACTTTGACTTGCTAATAACAGTCAAAGTAACAGTTATGGGACGTAGTAAAGATATCACGGAATTAAGTTTCAAAAGGCAGCAAGCAAGTCGGATGCTTCCTAGATGGAAAAGGCACGTCTTGTAGGTTGCTCACGGCCCGTTGTGGTAAGATGTACAAAGGAAGTTGTCGAACGGGTTAAACCATCTCCCGCCGACAGAACTGTGAAGGATTTACGCAAAGAGGATGCTCGTGGTAAGTGAAGGGTGCAGCGCGTTGTACTGGCTCGCAGGTCGATTTGCGACAGGTGACATCACAATAAAATATGCGGAATGCAAGAACAGTACCCCCAAAGGACAATGCAAGCACACTTAGACATATGGGGTTCCACATTAGCCGACCCAACAGATATCTCCTCATCGCTGATCATTGTCGACTGAATGCTGTGGTGTCAACAACATGATGGTTAGACACTGGAGGACTGGAAACGAGTGTGCTGATCGGATGAGTCCATAAATTAAATCTGTACCGCAATTATGGGCCTCCAATTTCCGCAGAAACAGACAAGAAGAGGTAGACCTGGCCAGAGCCCGAATAGGCCACACTCATTTGACCCATCTATTCCTATTATCAGGTAATTACCCTCCACAGTCTTCACATTGGCACAGGCCACTCACAGTAAAACATATACTCCTGGAATGCACCTTGTATAACAATTCCCGTCTAATTTCATTCACTTCTCTCTCAAACTTACAGGAATTGTCACTTAGCCATATCGTAGGCGAAAATTCAAACCTTGCAGAATTTTTCTTCTTTCTGAAACGAATAGGTTTATACAAAATAGGTTTGTATAACCGTTTCTAACTGCTTACATAGTAGCCAATAAAACTAGTATTAAATACTATGATAGGTGCAATATGGCCTAAGTAGGCTTTGCACCAGAAAAATCTAAACACAACAACAACGGATGAGTCAAAATACAAAGTGTAATACGTTGACGAACACCTTCGTGTGTGGTGCAAACAACATCAAACAACATGGTTGTTTGCAGCACACACACGTCCATGGATCCCAGACAGAACCGGGATCGGCCCCGGGTGCCAAGCGATTGTGACTAAGCGATTTCTCTGTGCTTTCACTGCGATTCTCAAAAGGTGAATTCTAGTTCTCTTTTACGTTCTTCTCCTTAATAAATCCTTTTATTTAATAGCAGCTCTTTTTTCAAAAGTACTGATCGAGAGCAAGAAAGGAAAGTAACCTTTCTTTTTTCATATTTAATAGACTAATCACTACTAACTTCGCTTGGTCACACCAGGCACTGCTCCTGCCTTGGCCCCGGGTGCCAAGCGAATTCGAGGTCAAGCGTTCAAAGTGCGAATATATAGCGATCTTTCCAAGTGATAAAAGTTTATATTAAGTTATATCGTTTTTTACTGGAAGTTCATTTATAATTCAGTTCTATACTTGAAAAATCACAAGTAAGAACAAGAAAGGAAACTCACCTTTCTTTTTAATTACATATATTTACTCTATTTTACTAACCAACTAACTTATCTAACCGCTTGGCCTCCTTGCGGCACTGCTCCTGCCTCCCCGTGGCGGGGCCGGAAACTTGGGAGCGAAAGTCAACCTCCCAGGGCAAAAAGGAGCCTAACATGGACTACGACAATTACCCAGAGCTTGAGCAGCCTAGGCGCTCATCCAGTACCATCAACAATGCTGATCATGAAATTTCTCACGATGTAACAAAGTCTAAACGACTGCGTACAGACACAGACCAACAGGAATGCCCATCATTCCTTATCTTACATAGTCTGTCGGACAAATCTATGAGCACTCTCTCACCATTTCTTATACAAAAATGTTTGGAAAATGTGGCGGGCTCTCCCAAAATGGTGAGAAGACTAAGATCTGGAGACCTCTTGGTAGAAACAGTGAGTCGTGCACATTCTGAGAGACTGTTGAAACTAACAGTATTTGGCGGGCTACCCATTCAAGTTACCCCTCATGCAACACTAAATACTTCCAAGGGAGTAATTGCTGAGTGGGATCTGATAAATGTAACAGAAGATGAACTGGCCCAAGAACTCAAACATCAGAAAGTAATACAAGCCAAGCGCATCATGATCAGGAAAGATGGAGAACTTGTTCCCACCCGCAACATCATCCTGACATTCGGAACACCTATCTTGCCATCCAGTGTCAAAGCCGGCTATCTCAACTGCCGAGTACGACCCTTTATCCCGAATCCTATAAGATGCTACAAGTGTCAAAAATTTGGTCACGCACAAATGGCTTGTCGAGGAGATCCAGCCTGCCCAAACTGTGGATCGAAAGAACATTCGCACACAGACTGTGACGCCAAAACACCTCACTGTCTGAATTGCAAAGGCGTGCATCCAGCCTACTCCAAGTCATGCGATCTATGGAAAACTGAAAAAAAAATCCAAAAGTACAGGGTAGAACGAAAAGTCACATACCAAGAGGCAAGAAAGCAAATTATGCTTAACGCACCTAAGAACACCTATGCAGCAGCAATGCAAAAACACCAAACAACAGCAACACAAACTGAAGTATCAGTCCCCCCAACAATGTCGATTGCAGATTGGGCCCGATCTATACTGTCATCATCAATGAAACAGACTCCAAAAGAGCAAAAGGTAGTAGATAGAGCCAACAACACCCCTGTCTCAGTCCCACCAGCAACCCCACATAGACCACCAGATATTTCAAAGTCAAAAACCGACTCAGTTACAAATAGGAAGACAAACAATATCACTTCAGAAAATATGGACACTGATAACAATACTGACCCAAATGAACCTATCCTAGATCTTCATGCAGAAGATGTCTTGGATACCGGACGCCCAACCTTTCCAAGAAAAGAGAAAATGAAACTCGATCGCCACAAACAGCCTGGAAATAAAAAAGACTCAGAATCTTCCTCAAGTAACAAAACCAAATAATGCACCAAATCATACAGTGGAACTGTAGAGGAATTCGCAGTAACATTGATGATATCCACGAGTTAATTGATCGTTATCATCCCGTAGGCATCTGCCTACAGGAGACAAATTTAACACGTCATGTGTCACTCTCAGTTAAAAATTATGCACTCTTTAGAAAAGACAGAACTGCTACAAATAATGCTCACGGAGGGGTAGCCATACTCATAGACTCCAGAGTACCTTGCAGATTAATTCCTTTACAAACCTCCATCGAAGCTGTTGCAACACATATTGTGATTGGTATTACTTTGACAATTGTTTCTATCTACCTTTCGCCCAATCAGTCCTATACCATCCATGAACTGGAAGATCTTATTCAGCAGTTGCCAACCCCTATCTGTTTATTGGGTGACTTCAATGGACACCATCCATTGTGGGGTTCTCCCAATGCAGATAGACGAGGACAACTTATCGAACAGCTTGCTGACAGACAAAATCTGATTATACTAAATACTGGCTTGCCAACTTACATCCATCTCTCTACGGGTACAACTTCTGCAATAGACCTTTCGATATGCTCTCCGATCCTCTTCCCTAGTATTGAGTGGACGGCCCTCGACAACCCGCTAAATAGTGATCACTTTCCGCTAATATGTAAAATTCAAACAGCACAATCCATAATTTCCCAAAACTATGTAAAATGGAAATTTCACAGAGCAGATTGGGCAAAATTCACTTCCCGAGTGTCCTTTGATGAACAGATCATCGAAACCTGTCCTATTGACACAGCTACCGATCACATCACAAGACAAATACTCGCTGCTGCATGCACTGCGATTCCACAATCACAGTCAACAACCCATAGAACCACAAACTATTGGTGGAACGAAGAGTGCAAAGGTGCAAAAAAAGAAAAAAACCGAGCATGGAATCTGTTTCGAAAATATCCCACCACCGCCAATCTTATAAACTACAAGAGACTCAGAGCCAAGGCCCGTCACATTAGGAAGAAAGCTAAAAGAGAATCTTGGATTCGATTTGCGAGCACGATTAATAAGAATACTGATTCAAGAATAATATGGCGGAAAATAAAACAACTAAGTGGCAAAGCTCCCCAATTATCCTCTCCAATTCTGAACTGGAATGGACAGGATCTTTCTTCTCCTGTAGACATAGCCAATGCCCTAGGGACTGTTTTTTCACAGCTATCTGCCTCAACAGCATATGATCTATCATTCCAGAAGATCAAAGCATTAGCTGAAAAGTCCAAACTGAACTTCAGATCTACGAGTAAATGTACTTTACCTTATAATCAGCCGCTTACAATGCTTGAACTTCAAGAAGCCATATCTAGCTCAAAACACAGTGCTGCAGGCCCCGACGGAATATACTACATAATGCTCCAACACTTAAATAAAGAATCGGTCTGTTCACTGCTCACTTTTTTCAATCGCATCTTTCTTGAACATTGTTTCCCCAGTTCCTGGCACCACTCCTATATAATAGCAATTCCGAAACCAGGAAAAGATCATTCCATTCCTGAAAACTATAGACCTATTTCTCTCACCAGCTGCTTAAGCAAAACTCTGGAAAAAATAATTCACCGTCGACTTACTTGGTTTCTCGACTCTAAGAATATAATTTCTGACAATCAATTTGGATTCAGAAAAAATCGATCAGCCCTGGATCTCATGGTCAAAGCGGAAACAAACATCAGGAATGCATTCATTCGAAATGAGCATCTCGTCATGGTATGCCTTGATGTAGAAAAAGCCTTCGACACCACATGGCGTTTTGGTATCCTAAGAGATCTGCATTCCCTTGACCTGAGAGGCCACTTACCGTACTTCATATTGAATTTTCTTCAGCACAGATCTTTTCAAGTCCGATACCGACAAGTTCTCTCTCAAACATATATACAAGAAGAAGGGGTCCCACAAGGCTCTGTGCTCAGTGCCACCTTATTCGCAATAAGAATAAACCATATGACTAAATATATGCCCAGCACTGTGAATTCATACCTCTATGCCGATGATTTCACTTTTTCTTGCAGTTCTCAAAACATGACTTTCATTGAGCGGCAGCTCCAAATTTCAATTAATAATATTCAGTTATGGATGGCACAGAATGGGTATAGACTCTCTTGTTCAAAATCTAAAGTAGTTCACTTTTGCAACAAAAGGAAGATGCATCCAGATCCAGAAGTACACTTAACAAATCAAACTATCTCAGTTGTGAGCAGCATTCGTCTGCTTGGTCTGACTTTTGATAGTAAGTTGAACTTCATAGAGCACGTTAAACATCTAAAGACGTCTTGCCTGAAAAAAATGAACATACTCAGAGTCATTTCTTCTACATCATGGGGTGCAGATCGGTACACGTTACTGCATTTGTATAGAGCCCTAATCAGATCTCGCCTTGATTATGGTGCCCCGGTGTATGATTCTGCTAGAGAAAGTGTGCTAGCGCGACTTGCACCAATTCAACACTCTGCCCTGAGGATTTCTACAGGCGCTTATAGAACTTCACCAGTCCAAAGTCTTTATATTGATGCTCATGAACTTCCTCTAACCCTCAGAAGAAAGATGTTAATTCTTAACTATACAACTAAAATCCAAAGTCTACCTACCCATCCCATTAGGCCGATACTTAACGACCCACAGTTCACAACATTCTATAGAAATAAACCAAGAGCAATTCAACCTTTTGCTCTCAGAGCTCAAGCACTATCAGAAACCTGGAATATAGATCCCGATAAAGTTCTTCAAGATTTAAGCAGTACGGATCCCCCATGGAGGTGTATTATGCCACTCTGTGACAGTTATTTTCTAAACTGGGGAAAACACTCTCTTGCAAATGTTAATATACAACAACTCCATATAGCCCATACACAAAATTATCTGCATTTTTCAAAAATATATACTGACGGATCAAAATCTGAGAGTGGAGTGGGTGCATCAGCCGTTTTCCCTCATAAAACCTTTTCTGTATCACTTCCCAATGAATGCAGCAGCTATACAGCTGAATTATACGCCATCAAAATTGCAGTGGAAAATATCCTCCATCTGACCATCCATAAAAGCATGATATATACAGACTCCCAGAGTGCGATTATAGCTTTACAGAACAATTCTTCTAAAACACATCCTTTAATAAAGCTCATAAAATCCAAACTGATGCATCTTCAAGAACTCCAACGAGTGGTCATTTTCTGTTGGATCCCAGGCCATGCTGGGATACTAGGAAACGAACGTGCAGACTATGCCGCTAAACATCCATCCGACAGAGAATTATCACAGCATTACGTCCCATATCTTGACTACAAAAGTAACATTCAAAGAATGTGTAAAGAACAATGGAGAATTCAATGGCAAGCCCAAACACACAATAAACTCCGCCAAATAAAACCTGAACCGCAATCGTGGACCTCCAGTTTCCGTATGAACAGGAGGGAGGAAGTAATTTTAACTAGAGCGCGAATTGGCCATAGTCACCTTACCCACCTTTATCTCCTCACAGGTAATGATCCTCCACAATGCACACAGTGCAATTGTCCACTCACAATAAAGCATATTCTTATTGAGTGTACTTTATACACCACTGCCCGCCAAGTCTCTTTTAGCTTTCTACCAAACCTTAAAGAACCTTTGACACTCTGCCATATCATAGGTAACGACGCTAATCTACTGGAGTTCTTTCACTTCACAAAAATTATCGAATTATATGATCGTTTTTAAGTAATGCCATCACAACCACCATGCATATGTACCATTTATAACAGTGATAGGTGCAATATGGCCTAAGCAGCCCTTGCACCAAAAAACAACAACAACAACAACAACAACAGCTCCTGCCTCCCCGTGGCGGGGCCGGTAACCTTGGCAGAAAAGTCCATCTGCCAGGGGCTACGAGGAGCCAACATGGAAAAAAATATGTTTCCAACTATAGAGTCGACAAGCTGTCGACCAGATACCGAAAATAAACATGACTTGTCACAAGCAAAGAGGTTGAAAACAAATCCCTCGGTGACAGACTTACCAGCATTTTTAATAATGCACTCACTATCAGAACAGCCTCTCAGTAAGCTATCCCCTTTTCTAATCCAAAAACATCTGGAAAGTATTGCAGGGTCTCCCAAGACGGTTAAGAGACTGCAATCAGGGGACTTACTTGTTGAAACTCAAAACCACAGGCATTCTGAAAAACTACTAAAAATGACAACATTTGCTGGTATTCCAGTTAACGTAACTCCACATGCAACCCTAAATACATCAAAGGGTGTAATATCTAGTTGGGACCTGATGAATGTGACGGAGGAAGAAATTAAAGAAGAACTTAAGGAACAAAATGTCATCGCTGTAAAAAGAATTATGGTCAAAAGAGACAATATACTGATACCTACCAGAAATATAATTCTCACCTTTAACAGCCCAAATCTGCCCTCATCAATAAAAGCAGGATATCTTCTTTGCCGCACTCGTCCTTTTATACCAAATCCGTTGAGATGTTATAAATGCCAAAAGTATGGCCACTCTCAAACGACATGCAGAAGCAACCCAGTTTGTCCCAACTGTGGATCCTCTGATCACATTCAAAGTGATTGTTCAGTGAAAGAAATGATCTGTCCCAACTGCAAAGGCAACCATCCGGCCTACTCTAAGACATGTGAGAGATGGAAAACAGAGAAAAAAATTATGCAATATAAAGTCGAAAATAAAGTTAGTTATCAGGAAGCAAGAAAATTAGTTGCACCCATTATACATAACCGTACCTATGCCAGTATCGCAAAAAAATATCAGACAATAGCCACGCAAACTGATGTTACCATTCCACATAACATATCAATCTCCGACTGGGCTCGAGCTGTCCTCTCTCAGCAAGAGTCCAATACCCTGAAGCACTCAGACCAAGCCAGTAATACGCCTCTTAAAATTCCAGCAAAATCTCCTCCTCCACCAGTGATTGCTACTACTTCAAATAATCTTAATTCATCCACAAAAAAGATTATTCAGGACACATCAATGCATTCAGAGTATTCACCCAAACAGGAAGATCCAGTTCTGGAAATATTTGTAGAAGAAGAAGATATGGACACAGGTCACCCTACATTTCCAAAAAGAGACAAACCAAAGCCAGAACGCCATAAGACAGCCACGTCAGGTACAGCTTCTTCTTCTAAATTCAAGTAATGCCTAACATCTTACAATGGAATTGCAGAGGCTTTCGTGGCAACATTGACGACATTCATTACTTAATTAACCGCTACTCTCCAGTTGGTTTCTGCCTGCAAGAAACCTATTTAACTCCTCAAATTTCCATTTCCATAAAAAACTACTCAATCTATCGACTAGATCGGAACACATCCAATTCTGCTCGAGGTGGTGTAGCTATCTTAATTAACACAAGGATTCCAGCTAGGCAAATCACTCTCCAAACCCAAATCGAAGCTGTCGCTGTGCGTCTGATTAGTCAGACTGCTTTAACTCTAGTCTCAGTTTATCTCCCACCAAATCATACTTACTCTTATACTGATCTTAAAGAACTTTTATTACAGCTCCCCTCCCCTATCTGCCTGCTAGGGGATTTCAATGGCCACCACCCTTTATGGGGATCAACTAAATTAGACCCACGCGGCCGACTGATCGAAACTTTGCTGGATAAAGAAAACCTCACTCTTCTTAACAGTGGTTCGCACACCCATATACAGTTACCTAATGGACAGACTTCTGCCATTGACCTATCGATTTGCTCCCCAATACTGTTTTCAGTCATGCAATGGTCCGCTCTGGATAATCCCATGGGCAGCGACCATTTTCCAATTGTTTGTAATCTGATGACTACACAACCACCATTAGACGAACCCTGCAGGAAATGGAAATTTTCTAAAGCTAATTGGGACAAATTTCAGTCAGCAATCACATTGGACAAAAAAATTATACAACTACATCCCATAGATGAAGTTACCGACTATATCACTTCCTGCCTTTTATTTGCAGCTAAAAGCTCAATTCCAATATCAAACTCAAAGACTCGACGCCATTTCAACTGTTGGTGGAATGAGGAATGCACAAAAGCGAAGAAAGAACAAAATAAAGCATGGAATTTATTTCGGCGAACTCCAACTACAGTTAATCTTATTCAATACAAGAAACTAAAGGCAAAAGCTCGTCTCATTCAAAGACAAGCCAAGAAAGATTCTTGGACTCGGTTTGCATCCACTATCAATAGAAACACGAACCCACGATTAATATGGAAGAAAATAAGGCAGCTTTCCGGGAAGTTTCCAACTGTTCCTTCCCCAATTCTCTCCTGCAATGGTCTAAACGTTTCTGCTCCTCTGGATATAGCAAATGCCTTAGGCAAAACGTTTGCTGACGTCTCAGCTGCTTCCACCTACTCTCCGGAATTTCAGAAAACTAAGAGCACCGCAGAACAGAGACACATCAACTTTCGAACTTCACTGCTTCTTCCATATAACCAGCCGCTCCAAAAATGTGAACTTATGCAAGCCATCAGAACAACACGCAACAGTGCCGCTGGGCCAGATGGGATATATTATGTTATGTTACAGCACCTTGATGAAGAAAACTTACAAATGCTGCTAGCCTTTTTTAACCGAATCTTCCTGGGAAATGTTTATCCCACTTCTTGGCACCATGCTACAGTTCTGGCCTTTTTGAAACCTGGAAAAGACCCCTCCAATCCTAATAGTTACAGACCAATATCTCTGTCCAGTTGCCTCGGTAAAATTCTTGAAAAAATGATCCACAGTCGACTCGCTTGGATCATTGAAAGCGAACATCTACTAAGTAATAGTCAGCATGGCTTTCGCCAAAACAGGTCCTCCTTTGATCTGATGATCAAGGCTGAATCCGAAATTCGCAATGCCTTTGTTAAAAACGAACACCTAGTTATGGTCTCCATAGATATAGAGAAGGCATTCGATACTACCTGGCGTTATGGAATTCTTCGTGACCTCCATAATCATGGTCTCCGTGGCAACCTGCCTATATTTATTAAGAACTTCCTCAAGAGCAGATCCTTCCAGGTGCGATATCAAAATTCCCTTTCTACTACATTCTTGCAAGAAGAAGGAGTTCCACAAGGGTCAGTTTTGAGTGCAACCCTGTTTGCCCTCAGAATTGATTCTATCACAAAAGAACTTCCAAATACTGTAGAGGCGTACCTTTACGCTGACGATCTCTCTCTTTCTTGCCATTCACAGAATATGAGATCTATTGAAAGGCAATTGCAGATATCTCTCAATAAAGTACAAAAGTGGGCTGAGCGCAATGGATATCGTCTTTCCCAACAAAAAACAGTTGCGATCCACTTTTGCAATCAACGCAAACTGCATACGGATCCTGAACTTCGGATATCAAATACCACCATTCCGATCGCCAGCAATATCAGATTCTTGGGACTAATCCTGGACAGTAAGCTGAATTTCTTTGAGCATGTTAAATTGTTACGTACTACCTGTCTCAAAAAGATCAACATGCTAAGAGCTTTATCTGCCCATTCTTGGGGAGCAGACCGTACAACTCTGCTGCTCTTATATAGAGCATTGATCAGATCCCGTTTAGATTATGGTGCTCCAGTTTATGATTCTGCCCGAAAGAGTGTACTACGCTGGCTGGATCCTATTCAACATAATGCACTGCGGATTGCAATTGGTGCGTATAGGACATCTCCAACTCATAGTCTATACATTGAAGCTCATGAGCCCCCTCTGCATCTCCGCAGAAAAATGCTGTTACTTAAATATGCAGCCAAAATACAGACTTGCTCTTTGCATCCTATTCAGCCATACCTTTTTAATCAACCACTAATTAATCTCTATAGAAATAAACCAAGTAAAATCCGACCAGCTGGCCTACGGCTTCTTGAAATATCACAGAACTGGAATGTTCCTCTCCACAATAGGCAACAGATAGAGAATTACTCTCATCCTCCATGGACCTCGTTTCCTCAACTAACCTGTGATACTTATTTTCTACAATGGGGAAAGAATCGCCTACCGACACTGAATGTGCAACAACTCCATGCTAGCCATCTTCAAAGCTGTGCTGACTTCTTGCCGGTATATACGGATGGTTCCAAATCTCTTTCAACTGTTGGAGCAGCAGCAGTGTTTCCCTCTGCTATCATATCAGCTTCTCTTCCACCTGAGTATACCAACGTTTCAGCAGAACTGTATGCAATACAATTAGCTCTAGAAAATTTGACTCTACACCCATCTGCAAAATATATAGTTTACACTGACTCTCTCAGCTCAATTAGAGCAATGCAGAATCCCTTTCAAAAGAATCACCATATTTTAGTTAAAATCAGGAGTTTGCTATCGCAAATTGACCACCGTCAACAACTAGTGAAGTTTTGCTGGATTCCGGCACATTCAGGCATAAAAGGAAATGAAATAGCTGATATATCTGCTAAAAATCCATCAACCTTAGACTTAACCTCTGCCTTCATTCCAGCATCAGATTATAATATCATAATTCAAACAGCATACCATGCACAGTGGACAGCGCTGTGGCATAAAGAAACAAATAACAAACTTTTTCAATTGAAACGGGACCCAAAATTATGGCACTCATGCACTCAGAAAGTTCGACGAGAAGAAGTGGTACTCACACGGATAAGAATAGGGCACACCCATCTGACTCACCTCCATTTACTCACCGGCAATGATCCTCCACAGTGTTCACACTGCTCTGAACATCTAACAGTCAAACATATTTTGATTGACTGTCCACACTATCAACCACATCGTACCTCAACACTTCAAAATCTGGCTAATCTTCATGAACCGCTGACACTACATCATATCATAGGAGAGGAGGCAAATATTAAGGAACTTTTCTGCTTTCTGAAACAAATTAGAGTATATAATCTTTTATGAATAGCGCTCAGTACTGAAATGAATTTGAATTGTTACGTTCTTTATTATTTTCTGATATAACTACGAATAGGCGCACTATAGCCATAGCAGCTGATGCGCCAAAAAACACCCATATCACACACACACACACACACACACAGAACCGGGATCTTCCAATACGTTAATGCATCGAGTAATCAGGCCCGCCCTGAGCACAAGTGGTTCGAACAACAAAATGAATACATCACTCATTCCGATTGGCCTCCCAATTCGCCTGGTCTCAATCCTATTGAACACCTGTGGGATGTTTTGGAACGGTAAGTGATGTGTATAGACACGCAATCATCGTATATTTCGACACTGTAGATTGCCTTGCATGCAATATGACTCCACTAAATGGCTGTAGATTCCCAAGTCTTCAGACATTTAGTGGAGTCAATGCATAGGTGAATAGAGGCTGTTATCCATGAGAACAGTGGTCCAATACAGTATTAGGTAGGTGGTCATAATTCAGTTTATGTATATAAATCAGAGTTTCTGAAATTGTGTTACGAGGACTCCTGAAGTTCCGTAGATACACACCCGGGAGGGAGATTTCGTAGATTATGTCCAAAATTTCTTATAAATATAAAAAAAGCTGGAAGAATTACAGCATAGAAACTTTTCTTTTTTTAAGTTTGAAAGTCCGTTGAAAATTTTTTCGAACTGAACTTTGATAATCGCTGATCTAAATAAATTAACCAAACTTCTGGGCCATATCTCATAACATAATGGCACAAAATAAACAGGGCGATTCATTATTTTGATTGTGAGAAAACAAAAATAGTAATAATAAATAAATGAACAAAACGTTCCATTTTTTAACATTTTGTTAATTTTTAAATATGCTACGCTTAACATTTTGTTAATTACACTTTAAATTCCGATTATATTTAAAAGTCCTAATTATATATCTAAAGGTTAGATATCTTGTAGCTAGACCTTCAAATACAGTTGAAGCATAAATGATAAAAATATATAATACGTCATACAACAAATTTTAAAAAAGATGATCAATAGAAGAGCAAGTCAAGTAGAAGAACAACAAGTAAAAAGAAAACTGTTGGAAAACTTGAACAAATATATTAAAATCATGTCCAGAATAAAACATTATTGCTAGAAAATCGTATCTCACCCGATGACATTAGGTTACAACCTGTTTATCCGTTGTCAAAAACAAGCGAGTTGTTAAATATCTCTCTGCATTCTCTGCAGAAAATTTTGTTTTCTAAAATGTCTGCAAACAAACGCGAATTAAGGTTCAAGTGTTATATTAAACTACGAATTCTAGTAATAAGATGATCACTCATTTATGATGACACCGAAAACAAATAAAATATTCCGAGGAATTACAATAACAGTTTGGATTTGACTGCCAATAATATTACATTTATATAAATAATAGTATATATTTATGCGCAAGTTTCGTATCCCTGTTTATCTAATTTTATCCGAGAACAGTAAATACTTATAAAGGGTCTTTATATTAATTATTAGGGACAGATCCCCTCTATCTACACTTTTTTTTAATTACATTAATCCTTAACTATGAACTTTTCTTCAGGTGTAATTAACTTATATTAAAAACTTAATCGATTTGTTTTTATACTTCAACTCATTTCAATCTTGTGATTAGGAGAGTGAGCTCAATACGTTGGCCATTTTCTAACTGTGTTCAACCCTTAAGATACTTGTATAGCTGGAAAAATAAGGAAATGATCCATTCTATATATTATTCATAATTAAAATTCTGATCACTGTTTTAATTTCTTGCTATTAGAACTATCTTCGAACTTAATCTTGTGTACTCTTATGAGAATGTATTAAATATATTAGCAATTTATTTTGAAAAACATAAAATAAAAATTATATTACGCACAAATGTTAAAGATTTCTTGAACTCACTTGAATAGTTTGAAGCTATTGATTCTTTATTCCGTGATACACCGCATAAACACAAGGATTTCACTTTTAATCTTTGTAACTCCTCCTAAGTGATCAAACGATCCAACTCACCATTTGGACCGAAATAGTAATATATATGACGGATTTTATCCCTTCACAGTTTATATTCAACTTATTTCCGCACTCAAGACTTACACAATGTTTGTTCCCTCATCAGTTGCTTCTCTAGCTCGCATTCAATACCAAACTGACTGTCACTTTTATATCATTGAGCTACGAAATAAGCGCAGCAAGTGTGTGTTTTACTGTAATGACGTTTGCAGATTGTGCTGACATCTCTTGGCACATTATTGAACTATGCGATCTATCTTGATGATTGTAATTTATATTTTAAAAATTGTTGAACCAGAAAATAGTAAGATACGAGCAAGTTAAAGGCTGTTTGCTGTGAATTGATGTTGTTATTCCAAATGTATATGCAATGAACTCGTTATTTAAGTTAACTTTAAGGTTGAGTTAATCTCGCTGAGAATAATATCGGTCAAATGGTTTAGGACTGCGATAAACAATCTCAGATAAAATTCTAAGCTTAAAATTTAATATTAAAAACTAAATAAATAACCAATAATTCAACTTTCTTTAAAGAAAGAACGTTTTCTTTTGTGAGAAATAAAAAGAAGGGACGGTCTTTCAGTGCCTCGGAGACAGTTCTTTTCATTTAAAGATATTTTTCAGAATATAAAATCTTAAATATAAGGGCAATCATACGCGGAAGAAATATTAATGTTTAAAACTATTTAAAAATATAAGCGAATAATATAACAAAACAAAATTTAATATAAAGTAATTTGGAAAATCTGCATGCTCAGAGTATATGGAGAAATGTTTAAATTTCGAATGTTTTTGATTTCTGAAAGCAGAACCGACATGTTTTGCAGCCCCACAAGTCTTTATGGTTTGTGTCGAAAAGATAGAAATTTTCGTGGTTTTTTGGGCACCATAGCTGAGTTAGTAGGTCTTAGGAGTGGGCTGTATATGGGTTTTTTCCTGGAAATTTGTGTTTTCATCCAAAAACCAAAACACACAAGCCTGTAGAATAGACAACTTACAAACATTATATATCAGTACATTCACGGCCTTAGTTGTCTTGACGCTAATTTTTTAAATTTTTAACAAGATTTTCGTCTCCCCACGAAAATCTGTGTTATTTTTCAGTGTTAAATTTCTTATTTTTATTTCTAGTGGAATAACTATAAATTTGTTACAATAATGTGGACTATAGGTGGCCATCCTGCGCAGGTTTACGGTGGAGTAGAGTGTGAAACTGTTTAATGTGATATACAAATTATGGGAATGGGGACGAAATGTTTTCGTGAAGGAATTGTTTCTCTCCAGCAATTAAATTTTAATTTCATTATTTATTTATTAGATATGCATCTTAAAATGCTCCTTACATTGGGTAGTATCTAGCGAAAAGCGCTCATGAGGCTCAATGTTTTTTTTTTTTTGTACTTTTCTTCTTCACGTCAAGAATCTCTCACACCACTACACAGTGTCATAGACGTAGTACTCGTCTATGTTTTTTATGAGCCATCATTAAGCGATCCCAGTAATGGCGCTTTACATCCAAGAATGGTGGAACTGTTAGTAAATAATCAGTAAGTTTCTGTCTAGGTGAAAATAATAGTGACTTAAACTCAGTCGAAAACGTGCAATGCTACTTCCAATATTGTTTCGAATACTTCTGTTTTCGAATTTCCGTTTCCTTCAATGAAAGAAAGAAAAATATCACTTCTTTCTGCGAGCCACACGGCACGGGCACCTGTATGGGGTGATGATGCTGGGCTTCCAGATTATCATCATTGGGATCCAGCGCACATTCCTTGGTTCGAGGGTTATATCAATCGAATCCAGCGTGTGCAGCCGCGCAAACTCGGAAATGGACTTCCTGGTCTCCAAACGCTGCAATTATCAGAACTTAAGCCTTTTGTGGTAAGACTACCTCTTCGTTCCCCTCACCAATCTTGTTGCCCTTCTCTGTACTCGCTCAAGCAATTCTACATCCTTCCTATGATGAGGCCTCTAGACCTGTGCTCAGTACTGAATGTGTGGTCTGAACATTGCCTTATACAAAGGGACAATCACCTCCTTTTCGGCCCCGAGTGCCAAGCGAGTGATCATAGCGATATACGAAGTGATTTGAAATCGTCTTTTTTCCAAGCGACTGATTAGAGAGTTTGTTAAAACCTTTTCTTTTATAAAGTTATTTATTTTTGTTCTTCCTATATAAAGAAGTAAGCTTCCTGCCAAGAAAGGAAAGACACCTTTCTATTATATATATAATTAACTTCTCTAACACACTAACTACTAACCACTTTTCGCTTGGTCACTGGTGGCACCGCTCCTGCCTCCACGTGGCGGGGTCGGTAACCTGGGAGAAGAAAGTCCCTCTCCCGGGGCTAAAAGGAGCAAACATGGAATTTGATAATTTTCCTTCAATTGAGCCTCGACGCTCATCAGGTCCAATAGTCAATGACACAGACCATGACACATCACAGTCGAAAAGACTGCGAACTGACAAAGAGCAACAGGAATTCCCATCTTTCCTAATCTTCCACTCCTTGTCAAGCATATGCATGAATACGCTCTCCCCATTTCTGATACAGAAATGCTTAGAAAGCTCATCAGGTTCGCCTAAAATGGTGAAAAGGCTTAGATCCGGAGATTTGCTAATAGAAAGTGCGAGTCGTAAGCAATCAGAAACTCTGCTGAACCTCTCAACCTTTGGTGGTATTCCAGTGCAAATTACACCACATGCAACACTAAATACCTCCAGAGGGGTAATTTCTGAGTGGGATTTGATGAATGTCACAGATGAAGAACTGGTCCAAGAATTAAAAGAACAGAAAGTCTCACAAGCTAAGCGGATTATGATCAGAAAAGATGGTCAGCTTGTTCCCACACGAAACATCATCCTAACGTTTGGCTCACCAAATTTACCTTTGAATGTTAAAGCCGGCTATCTAAACTGCCGTGTAAGACCCTACATTGCTAATCCCATCAGGTGCTATAAGTGCCAAAAGTTTGGGCACTCTCAGACCGTCTGTCGAGGGGATGCTGTGTGCCCAAACTGTGGTTCAAATTCTCACACACAAACGGAATGTTTTATCTGCCTTGTCTTGGGGAGCAGATCGTACATCTTTGTTGCTCTTATATAGAGCATTAATCAGATCCCGATTGGATTATGGTGCTCCTCTTTATGATTCCGCCCGTAAGAGTACATTGAAATGGCTGGATCCTATACAGCATAGCGCATTGCGGATTGCACTTGGTGCTTTCAGGACATCTCTTACTCATAGTTTGTACATTGAAGCTGATGAGCCCCCCCTTCACCTCCGCAGAAAAACGCTGCTTCTAAAGTATGCAGCCCGAATACAAAATTGTGGTCATCATCCTGTTCAGCCATACCTCTTTAATCCACCACTTCAAAACCTCTATAGAAATAAACCCAGTAAAATAAGACCGGCAGGCTTACGCCTTATTGAGTTAATGCAGAGTTGGAAAGTTCAAATTTTCAACAGGCAACATTTAATGAATTACTCCCAACCGCCATGGACTCCGCCTCCTCAGTTATATTTGGATACTTATCTTGACAAATGGGGAAAGAATCGTCTACCAACACTCAATATGAAACAACTCCATGCAAGCCATATTCAGAAATACGTTGATTTTTTGCCCATATATACTGATGGCTCCAAATCACATACAGCCGTTGGAGCAGCGGCAGTATTTCCCTCTACTATCATCTCAGCTGCCCTTCCACCTGAGTACAGCAGCTTCTCCGCAGAACTTCATGCAATAAAATTAGCTTTAGAAAACCTGAATCTCAACCCATCTGTAAAATATGTTGTATACACAGACTCTCTCAGCTCAATAACTGCAATGCAAAACTCCTCCTACAAGGCTCATCCTGTGTTAAATCAAATCGGAAGACTCCTATTACAAATTGAAGAACGTCATCAATCAGTGACCTTTTGCTGGATCCCAGCACATTCGGGGATAAAGGGTAACGAACTTGCTGATGAAAATGCTAAAAATCCGTCAACCTTTGATTTAACCTCCAGTCCGGTTCCAGCCTCTGACTACTGTCACATCATACGAACAGCAGGTTTCGCGAAGTGGAAAGAGCTATGGCACACACAAAAGAATAATAAACTCTATCAGTTGAAACAGGATCCAAAGCATTGGCGCTCTAGCACCAAAACAGTGCGAAGAGAAGAAGTGGTTCTTGCACGGGCACGTATTGGACACACATATCTGACCCACCTCCATCTGCTCAGAGGCGAAGATCCTCCTCAATGTCCATACTGTTCAGAAAATTTAACAGTCAAACATATTCTGATTGACTGCCCTCAATATCAACAGGACAGAACATCCGTCCTGTGTTCCCTGAGAAATCTACGAGAACCAATGACATTGCAACATATTATTGGAGATGATGCAAATATCAACGAGTTTTTCTCTTATCTGAAAATAATTGGACTTTATGATAAATTCTGAAATATCTCTGTAAACGCAACCAAGCTGTCATGCCTAAATTATGTTTTTAGCTATGCTTAAATTTTGTGTTTAGCATTTTCATGTGAATAGGCGCATTATAGCCACAGCAGCTTATGCGCCGATAAACCCCCATAACACACACACACACACACAAACGGAATGTGATGCTGAAACGCCACATTGTCCGAACTGTCAAGGCCAACATCCCGCTTATTCAAGGACCTGTGAACTATGGAAAACAGGGAAAAAGATACAAAAATACAGAGTAGAGCGGAAAGTGACTTTCCAGGAGGCAAAGAAACAAATTATGCTTACTACACCGAAACACAGCTATGCAGCAGCAACAAAGAAATATCAGTCAGCAGCCACTCAAACTGACGTGTCGGTTACCCCATTCATGTCTATTGCAGACTGGGCTAGAGAAATACTCTCAACCTCACAGCAATCTACTAAACAACAACATGCGACAGATCGTGCCAATAATACACCAATTACAGTACCGTCAACTGCATCGCAGTCCTCCTCAGAAACCATAAAAACTAAGATAGTAGCTCCAATGCAGAAAACTCAGCCAAATTTAACAAAGGCCCCGGGTGCCAAGCGTTCCGTGGCCAAGCGATTCTAGTGCGTTTTCTAAAGCGTTTTTCTACAGAGAACATTTGAGCGAACAGTTTCTATTTTAGTTTGAAAAACCGTTTTCTTTATTTCTATAGCATAGTAGCTCTCTCGCACTACAAGAAGTAGGCAGAAGCCCAGAAAGGGAAGCCACCTTTCTGTTCTTTTCTCTTAGTACTAACTTACTAACTCAGCCGCTTGGTCACCTCGTGGCACTGCTCCTGCCTCCCCGTGGCGGGGCCGGAAACCTGGGTGGTAAAGATAAACCCCCAGGGCGAAAAGGAGCTATCATGGATTCAAACAATTTTCCACCCTTAGAGCTTCCAAGCTCAAGACAAGAATCCTGTCATGATAATGACAATCAACCAAAAAGGCTTCGAACTGAAGCACAGCGTCCAGACATCCCTAATTTTCTTGTGATACACTCTCTGTCCACGCAGCCCGTGGGCAAGTTATCACCATTTATGATTCAAAGACATCTAGAATCTATTGCAGGGTCACCAAAAATGGTGAAGCGACTACAATCAGGAGATCTCCTGGTTGAAACAGCCACATCCAAACATTCTGAGTGGCTATTAAAAACAACTACATTTGGTGGATTACCAGTGTCTGTCACTCCTCACAATACCTTAAATTCATCTAAAGGAGTCATCACAGAATGGGACTTAATTACAGTGTCTGAGGAGGAATTAGTCCAAGAACTTAGCCATCAAAAGGTAATCGCTGCTAAAAGAATTATGACCAAAAAAGATGGAAATCTCATTCCAACTCGTTCCATCATTTTAACTTTTAGTACTCCTGATTTGCCATCCTCAGTAAAAGCTGGATATTTAAATTGTCGAATTCGTCCATACATCCCAAATCCTCTTCGCTGTTTCAAATGCCAGAAATATGGCCATTCACAGCAGGCATGCAGAGGTGACGCCATCTGTCCTATTTGTGGAGCTAAAGATCATACACAGGCAGATTGTCCAGCCGCAGTTCCCATTTGCCCCAACTGCAAAGGCAATCACCCCGCCTTTTCTAAATCATGTGAGATGTGGAAAACAGGTAGGACAATCCAAAAATACAAAGTAGAACATAAAGTCCCATATCCTGAGGCACGCAGACAAATAATGTTGACCATGCCAAGTCCATCATATGCCTCTCGAACCCGCAGTTTTCAAACAACTGCAATTCAAACAGATGTCTCAATACCGCCCAACGTCTCGCTAGCTAATTGGGTTAAAACAACCTTATCAACCACTGGAAAAGAAAATTCTAAAACTAAAACCAGCCATGCCACCAACACCCCAATTAGTATCCCAACTGCTACTGTGACAGTTTCAAATGATGCGGAAAGATTGAAACCCAATAAAGAATCTAAGGAAACTGATCCAACAACCAACACTATGGAAGTGGATGTACACCAAAATGATGAAGACCCTATCCTAGAACTCCATGCCAATGACACTATGGATACTGGACGTCCATTATTCCCAAAAAAAGACCGAAAAAAATGCCCTGCACATAAAAAACAGTCAGATGAATCATCTTCAGCCAAACCAAAATAATGCCTAACATCATACAGTGGAATTGTAGAGGACTAAGCAGCCACTCTGATGACATAAGGGATTTAATCTCTCAGTTTAATCCCATAGGTATATGCCTACAGGAAACATTCTTGTCACCCCAAGTTTCGCCGAAATTCTCAAATTTTATGATATACAGACGAGACAGAAGCCCAGAGTCTCCTGCCCGTGGAGGAGTAGCCATTCTTGTAAATACTAACATACCGTCCAGACCGATCCAATTAAGAACCAGCCTAGAAGCTGTGGCAGCTCGGATTGCAGTTGGTATTTCAGTTACCATTGTTTCGATTTACATTCCACCATCTCTATCACTGGCCCAATCAGAACTTGACAACCTCATCGCACAACTTCCAACTCCAATTTGTCTTTTCGGTGACTTTAATGGACACCATCCATTGTGGGGATCAGCTACAATGGACAGAAGAGGCAAGTTGATCGAGGAATTTATAAATAATAATGACCTAAATTTATTAAACTCTGGATCTCCTACATACATCCACTTACCTACAGGATCTACTTCTCAAATTGACTTGTCAGTTTGCTCACCTTCCATCTTTCCAAGCATGACATGGTCTGTATTAACTGATCCTTTTAGCAGTGATCACTTTCCGATCATTTGCTCCTTACAAACAGGAGTAACACCAAATCCTGATAAACGATCCTCTTGGAAGTTTAAAAAGGCGAACTGGGATGGCTATTCTGCTCAAATACTTCTAGATAGACTTTACGTTAAAAAAGAACCTATTGATGATGTAAATACTTACATCACCAATCAGATTCTGACTGCAGCAAATACCTACATTCCAAAATCCAAGACATATCACAATCACCGAAATCACTGGTGGAATGCAGATTGCTTCACTGCCAAACAGGAAAAAAACCGAGCTTGGAATAATTTCCGTAAGAATCCCACCACAAATAACCTCATTGCTTATAAAAGGTTTAAAGCAAAAGCAAGGCAGATTAGACGGAAAGCGAAACGAGACTCGTGGATCGCTTTTGCCTCAACAATCACAAAAGACACCGACACACGCCTCATTTGGAAAAAAATACAGGCACTAAATGGGAAATTCGCTCGTATGCCCTCTCCAATACTTCATTGGAAAGGGAAAGACCTATCTACAGCTGAAGAAGTAGCTAATGCACTTGCTGAATCATTTGCTACAATCTCTGCTTCTGCCTCCTATGGGTTCACATTTCAGAACATCAAAGCTAGTGCAAAACGATATAAAATCAACTTTTTCACGCCCCGCTCTTTCCCGTACAACCAACCCTTTACATTCATAGAACTTCAAGAATCGTTAAACAGATCTTCAAGCAGTGCTGCAGGCCCAGATGGAGTTCATTATGTTATGCTGAAGCATTTAATTCAAGAAGATTTGAGTACCATGTTAATCTTTTATAATCGGATATTCTCCGAAAATGCCTATCCTTCTTCCTGGCGTCATTCTTTCATTATTGCTTTACCAAAACCAGGAAAAGATCATTCCTGTGTTGAAAACTATAGGCCAATATCTCTTACGAGCTGCCTGGGTAAAATTTTCGAAAGAATGGTTCACACTAGGCTTACTTACATCCTGGAGTCACAAAATCTCCTTCCAGATCATCAGTATGGCTTTCGGAGGAATAGATCAACTCTGGACGTGCTTATCAAAGCCGAATCTCATATCCGAAATGCCTTTGTCATGAAACAACATCTAGTCATGGTCAACCTAGATCTTGAAAAGGCATTTGACACTACATGGCGTCATGGGATTATTATGGACCTTTACCACTTGGGGTTTAGAGGCCATTTGCCGAAAATAATTCAAAATTTTCTGCAATTGCGTTCTTTTCAGGTCCGATATAAAAATGTACTCTCTGCATCCCACATTCAGGAAGAAGGAGTCCCGCAGGGATCGATACTTAGTCCAACACTATTTTCAATCCGAGTTAGTAGCATAACACGAGACATCCCAAAAACTGTTGAAACTTACATGTACGCAGATGACCTTACAATTTCTTGTCAATCTCAAAGTATGAACACCATCGAACGGCAGCTCCAACTTGCTATTACCAAAATACAATCGTGGACTTCACGGAATGGCTACAGACTATCAGAAAAGAAATGTACTCTCACCCACTTTTGCAAGAAACGAGCTCTCCATCCCGATCCGGAATTACAAATAAACCATACTCCAATCCCGCTTGTAAGTACCGTTAAATTCCTTGGAGTGATATTAGATAGCAAGCTGAATTTTCAAGCTCACATCTCTCATTTAAGAAATACATGTCTAAAGCATCTGAATATACTGCGATCAGTCTCGGCTATGTCATGGGGCGCTGATCGGTATACACTATTGCATCTTTATAGAACTTTAATCCGGTCACGGCTAGATTATTGTTGTCCGGTGTATGACTCTGCCAGGAGCACTACTTTACAACGTCTAAATATTGTCCAGCACAGTGCTCTCAGGACTGCGTTGGGCGCTTTTAGGACTTCTCCAATCCAGAGTCTCTATATCGAAGCACATGATCCTCCATTACATCTTCGTAGGAAATCATTACTGCTCCACTATGCTGCTAAGATCCAGAGTCTTCCATCTCACCCCAGTTGGGAGTATCTTTATAATACTCGGTGGGATTTGTTATATGACAGCAAGCCAAGTGAAAACAGACCTGCTTCACTCAGGATTAAAGAGCTTTCTCAGAGTTGGAATATCCATTTAAGCGATATTTTTCAGGACACAACTGCACCTGTGCCACCTTGGACATACGTTTCTTCCTCCCACGATACACATTTTTTGGAGTGGGGAAAGAATACTGTACCTTCCTTTAATATCAGGCAGTTGCACTTAGCTCACACTACTCTGAACTCCCATGCCTGTAAAGTCTATACTGACGGGTCCAAAACAGCTACTGCGGTTGGTGCAGCTGCAGTTTTTCCTTCTCTAACGGTTACTGCCTCACTACCATTAGTCTGCAGCGTCTTCACAGCCGAATTATATGCCATCAAATTAGCACTCAGTAAAATTATTGAACTTTCCATCTCACCTGTCATAATTTACACTGACTCGCTCAGTGCTGTTTCTGCCATAAGGAAGAATTTTTCATCTTCTCATCCTACCTTGAAACACATTCATTCTCAGCTATTTTCCTGCAGTGTGTCTAATCAATCAATCAGTTTTTGCTGGATCCCTGGCCATTCTGGTATTCCGGGAAACGAAAGTGCGGATCTTGCAGCTAAAAATCCTCAACCAGCTGTTCCAGAACATCCTCAGGTTCCTTACACTGATTATAAGCCTGTTATTCGCAAAGCAAGTTACGACAATTGGTCACAGATCTGGAAAAGAAACACCAACAATAAATTTTACCAGATAAAGCAAGAACCAAAGCTGTGGCTCTCAGGCTTTCGACAAAACAGACGAGAGGAAGTAGTACTGGCAAGACTCAGAATTGGACACACTCATCATACTCATCTGTTCCTGCTACTGGGAGAAGATCCACCCCAGTGTTCATCCTGTGACAGTCAACTTACTGTTAGGCATTTCCTCTTCGATTGTCCCCTATATTCAACCATACGGTCAAACACTTTCCAGTCCGTCTCTACGTTGACCCTCTCACATGATTTAACTCATATCCTGGGAAATGAAGCAAACATAAATGAACTTGTAATATTTTTAAAATGTATTGGCCTATATAGGAGTATTTAATTTAACATCAACAGTGTTATATTTCGACTAAATAAACTATGAGCAGACACAATTTGGCCTCAGTAGCCCTTGTGTCGTTAAGCTAAATAACAACAACAAATTTAACAAATATGGATACAGATGAAAACATCAACCAGGATGAGACAATCTTAGATCTACACGCAGAAGATGACATGGACACCGGGCGACCAATTTTCTCGAAAAAAGAAAGAATAAAATTGGAGAGACAGAAACATACTGGACCTAAAAGGCAGACTGAACCAAACCCAACTACTAAAAACAAATAATGGACCACATCATACAGTGGAAGGCCCCGAGTGCCAAGCGAGTGACTATAGCGATTTCTAAGCGATTTTGAAAGCGATTTACTTAAAAGAGCGGTTGATTATAGAATAGTGTTATTTTTCTGAAGTTATTTAATTTTGCACTTCTGAAGTAAAGAAGTTAGCTCACTTGATAGAAAGGCAAGACACCTTTCTTTTTGTATATAGGAATAACTTATTAACACACTAACAACTAATCTCTTTATCGCTTGGTCACTGGCCCCTCAACGTGGGCACCTGTACGTGGTGAGGGGACCTCCCAGTGACGCTGCTGGGTTTCCAGATTAGCATCACTGGGATCTAACGCCCATACCTTGGTTTCAGGGTTACATCTTTGAAATCCGGCGTGTGCAGCCGTGCGCCGCGACCCGTGGAAGCGGAAAGGGGGATCCTGGTGGTTGAGGGGCCCAGCTTCAATACACCACTTTGGCCCCTGCTTCGACGAGACGGGTGGTCCCGGACCGGCTCGACTGGGATCAATCGGCGGGTGGTATTATACTGCTAGGGTCAACTGCGTTCCAATAAGTCTCCCTCCCTATGGTCCTGGGACGGGATAAAGACTTATTGGTAACGTGGGTATGGTGCTCTAAGCGAACTCGGCGTCCCATTCGTGTACGCAGTACCTGCTAGTTCACGAGTGGGCGTCCCCTCGTAGGGCTCCGTGGTGGGTGAGGTACTTAGGCATCAGACATTTTCTCTTTACTCATATGAGTAATTTAAATCTTTCTTCTGGGGCCCCAACAAGGCCCCTACCTAATCGAAATGATGACGCAGAAAACACCTCTGCAAAAAGAGCCAGGACTGAGGATACACCATCATCAGTGACACCGCTTTTCCTCATTCTCCATTCCACCGGAGAGCAGTCCATTGGGAAGATGTCACCCTTCTTTATCCAGAAAGGATTAGAAGGGTTGGCAGGTTCACCTAAAACTGTAAAAAGACTGCGTTCTGGCGACCTTTTGGTCGAAGCTTCTACCACCAAGCAAGCGGAAAAAATCATAAAGTCTACATCCATAGGGGGAATACCTATCGTCGTAACCCCTCACAAAACTTTAAATACTTCACGTGGTGTCATATCAGAGTGGGACCTTCTTCATGTTTCTGAAGAAGAGATCTGCTCTGAATTAAAAGAACAAGGAGTGACAGCTGTCAAAAGAATATCAATGAGAAAGGATGGGAATCTCGTCCCTACCCGAGTTCTCATCCTAACGTTTAACACCCCACGGCCTCCAAGTTCCATCAAAGCAGGCTATCTAAACTGCCCAGTGAGGATTTATATCCCAAACCCACTGCGGTGTTTTAGATGCCAAAAATATGGCCACTCACAAACATCTTGTCGTGGTAACCCTGCCTGTGCTCGATGTGGTGTGAAAGACCACGAGAGCAAGGAATGTACAGCTCCAAAACCCACCTGTGTCAACTGCCAAGGTGAGCACCCCGCCTACTCAAGAGCATGCCAGCGGTGGAAGGACGAAAAAGAAATCCAAAAATTGAAAACAGAGCTGAATATTTCCTACCCAGAGGCCAGAAAACGTATCCAACCAGTAAATAGCGGGAAACCTTCATATGCCCAGAAGGTTTCTGCTAAGAGCACTATCGGGACACAAACTGAGATGACTATACCACCAAGAGAGTCATTCACCCCGATTGCACGCTATTTATTGAGTTCTCAAAAGCCCACCAAAAAAACACAGTCAGTTGCCACTCCTATATCCGTACCTCCTAGTGCTCCACCACTATCAAAACCAAGTGGTAAAGAGCCTCAAGTAACAACAGAAAGAATGGATGTAGAGAACAAGGAGGTACAGGATGAATCAGTCTTGGAACTCTTTGCGGAGGAGGAAATGGACACGGGACAGCGTCCATTCTTCCCCAAAAAAGATAAATCCAAGACTGACAAAAGTAAGCCCTCAGCACCTCGGAAGCCGCCTGATGGACCCACCAAGCCAAAATAATGGCTAAATTCCTACAATGGAATTGTCGTGGATTCCGGCGAAATATAGATGACATCAAGGCGCTCCTGCAAAAGCACGAGCCAGTTTGCTTTTGCTTGCAGGAGACATATCTAAAGGCAAATGATGATCCCACCATGCACAACATCACAGTTTTTCGAAAGGATAGAATTGCGGACGGCTCTCTACATGGGGGAGTGGCTATCCTGGTGGGTAACCAGACCCCAGTGCAGCCCTTGCTAATTACAACCAGCATAGAGGCTGTTGCAATTCGCCTTTCAGTGGGATTCTTATTAACTGTATGCTCTATTTATTTGCCACCTGGGACTGACATCTCCCAGGCAGAACTTGATGATCTTCTAACGCAGCTGCCTCCCCCTTTCTTACTTCTTGGGGATTTTAATGGACATAACACCCTGTGGGGTAGTGCTAACATCAATGGAAGGGGACGAGTCATAGAGCATATGCTCAATGACAATGACCTTTCCCTTCTAAATACTGGAACAAACACCTTTTTCCACATGCCTACCCGTACCTTTTCTGCCATTGATCTCTCTATCTGCTCCCCTTCTCTACTCCCTTCACTCACCTGGGAAGTGGAGGAGAATCCATACGGTAGTGATCACTTCCCCGTGATAACCTTGCTACACAGTGGGAGACCATGTCTTCCCTTCAGGCTACCGCGGTGGAAGATTGATCAGGCTGACTGGACTGCCTTCCAACATCAGGCAAATTTTGATCTTAGTACAGTCAGTCAAGAGCCGATCAATGATGCAGTTAAGTACATCACAGAAAATGTTGTCCAAGCAGCTGCTAATGCTGTCCCAAAAACATCAGCCCGGTTTCCACCATTTCCTAAACCTTGGTGGAATTCACAATGCACAGCAGCCAAAAAGGCTCAAAACAAAGCGTGGGGGATATTTCGCCGATATCCTACCACGAACAACCTTATAGCCTTCAAACGTGCACGAGCCAAAGCACGCTACATCCGTCGTCAGAGTCAAAAGGAATCGTGGATCCGTTTTACATCATCTATTAACCAGTCTACCAACTCTAAGGTAGTCTGGGATAAAATCCGGAAAATGAAGGGAAAATATACATCCCACCCTTCTGCAATCCTAGATTATAATGGATGCGCTATTGCAGATCCAACTGCAATAGCCAATGCTCTTGGGGAAACATTCTCTAACATCTCTGCAACATCTTCGTATTCCCCAGAGTTCCTGGTCCTTAAAGATAAACTGGAAAAGGAAGCACTTAATTTTAAGACCAAGGGCCTCTATCCCTACAACGGGGCATTCACTATAGAGGAACTAAAAAGAGCCCTCAGTCTTTCCAAAGCAAGTGCTGTTGGACCAGATGGCATCCATTATGAAATGGTTAAACATCTTTCACCAAAATCTATGGATTGTCTGCTCCTTCTGTATAACAGAATCTTTACTGAGGGGCGGTTTCCGGATTCCTGGCGAAAGGCAATCGTTCTTGCCTTTCCTAAGCCAGGAAAGGATCCAAAAGTCACCACCAATTATCGTCCTATTGCTCTGACCAGCTGTCTGTGCAAAATCCTGGAGAGAATGGTTAATTCTCGTTTAATATGGTATCTTGAATCAAACGACCTTCTCTCCAACATCCAATGCGGCTTCCGAAGGAACCGGTCCACCTTGGACCATCTTATTAGATTGGAAGCATTCATCCGGGATGCTTTCCTAAAACGCGAACACTTGGTGTCGGTGTTCTTTGACATGGAGAAAGCGTATGACACAACTTGGAGATTTGGCATATTAAAAGATCTGTATAGCCTAGGCCTTAGGGGGCACCTCCCCATTTTTATTAAAAACTTTTTGGCCAATCGATCTTTCCAAGTTCGTGTGGGATCCTCACTCTCTCGTTCCTTTACTCAAGAGGAGGGAGTACCACAAGGATCAGTATTAAGTGTCACGCTTTTTGCCATCAAAATAAATTCCATCACAGAACAACTTCCTCCAACGGTAAACAGTGCCCTCTATGTTGATGACTTTAGCATTTTTTGTCAGTCATGCAACATGAGGGTTATTGAAAGACAACTGCAGAAAGCCATTGATCGCGTTAATTCCTGGGCACTTGCTAATGGCTTCAGGTTCTCGCCGGAGAAGACCGTTTGCGTACACTTTTGTCGCAAGCGTAATCTTCATCCTGAACCTGAATTAAGGCTCGGACAAAAAGTTATTCCAGTAGTGTCAGACACAAAATTCTTGGGACTTGTGTTTGATAAAAAGTTGACCTTTCTCGAACATATTCGTCAACTTCGTACAAAATGCACGAGGGGACTCAATATTCTCCGCTCTCTCTCCTCAACGCGTTGGGGAGCAGATCGATGCACCCTACTACGCCTTTACCGTGCACTTGTACGACCCAAATTAGACTACGGGTCCCAGGTATACTCCTCAGCTAGAGATAGTGTCCTCCGATGGCTGGACCCTGTCCACCATCAGGCTATCCGTATCGCTACTGGAGCTTTTCGAACATCTCCTGTCCAGAGCTTATACGTCGAAGCAAACGAACCATCGTTATCCCTTCGACGTAAGCAGTTGTCTTTAAACTATGCTTTAAAGTTGAAATCCCTGCCAGACCATCCTACGTGGGCATCCGTTTTTGAGCCACGTTGGGAAAACTTGTACAATACCCGTCAGACTGCCAACCGACCTTTTGGTATTCGTGTCCAAGAGCTACTCAACGAACTCAATATCAAGGTAGACAAGGTTGCCCAAACATCCAAGCAACCCTTTCCACCCTGGCATGCTCGTGTCCCGGCATGCGACTTGTCGCTAAGAAACTGGGGAAAGTCGGACACTCCATCATGCGTCTACCTGCAGCTCCATGCAGCACACCGAACTGAATATTCCGACTTCGCGCCAGTCTACACAGACGGTTCGAAGTCAGAATCATATGTGGGATCTGCTGCTGTCTTCACAGACAGCACTATCTCAGAGCAGATTCCCTCTGAATGCAGCATATTTACTGCAGAGCTGCACGCTGTAGAGTTAGCCTTGGATCATATTACTAAATGCCAATACCAACGGTTCATTTTATATTCCGACTCTCTTAGCATGTTACAGGCTGTAATATCTGTGAGGTATAATCCCCATCCAGTTCTGTCTAGCATTCAGCAGAAGATTCACGTTCTTCATGATCGTGAATATGACATCCGCTTCTGCTGGATTCCGAGCCACATTGGGATTGGGGGAAATGATTTGGCCGACGCCGCAGCCAAATCAGCAATTCCCAATAATAACCGTTGCCTGTTAGTCCCTTATACAGACTACAGGCAAATAATACATCAAAACATACATTCCCAATGGCAGGACTCGTGGAATAGACAGACTGCGAATAAATTATATTGTATAAAGCCTGTAATTGAACCGTGGCAGTCTTGTCTGCGCAGGAACCGTAAGGAGGAAGTTGTTCTAGCTCGTCTCCGCATCGGACACAGTCATCTTACACATTCTTTTCTGCTGAGGGCAGATGACTGTCCTATGTGCGAGCAATGCGACACCATTTTATCTATTAATCACATTTTAACCGTATGTCCACGTTTTAGACATGAACGTGATTTATACTTTACCGTTTTTAGTCATCTGGCTGAGCCTTATACACTCAGTCAGATTTTATCTGACAATGACCATGTGTCTGCTGTTTTTAGCTTTTTAAAATCAATAAACTTTTTTACTGCCATATAAAATTTACATTTTATTGTTCTTTTCCATTGATTTATCTTTTATACTTTTGTTATTATTTATTTTGACATGGTGACCTAACTAGTTAGGTCACTGAAAGTTTCAATTTTTATTAATGACATGGTCTTGGCGCATTATAGCCCTAGTAGCTAATGCGCCAATAAAACCAAATCCAAATCCAAATCCAAATCCAAGCTTGGTCACTGGTGGCACCGCTCCTGCCTCCACGTGGCGGGGCTGGAAGTCTGGGAGAAGAAATCCACTCTCCCAGGGCTAAAAGGAGCAGTAATGGAAAACACAAAACAGTCCAGCTGCGGATCTACTGATCCAGATCTAGATAGGCATGACCTAGATCATGACTTAAACCCATCCCATGCCAAGAGACAAAAAAAAAGAAGGGACAGATTATTCTGCTCCTCTCTTTTTAATATTGCATTCCTCCACAGACCAACCACTGAGTAAGTTATCTCCATTTTTGATTCAGAAATGTCTCGAAAATGTGGCTGGCCCTCCAAAAATGGTTCGTCGATTAAGATCTGGAGATTTATTAGTGGAGATGAATGAACATAGACATGCAGAGAGACTATTGAAAATTTCTACCTTTGGTGGAATTCCCACAAAGGTTACCCCACATGCCACCTTGAACTCCTCTAAAGGGGTAATATCAGAATGAGATCTCCTAAATGTATCGGAATATGAACTTGTCCATGAATTAAACAATCAAAATGTAATCCACGCCAAAAGAATTTTGATCAAAAGAGATGGAGAGCTTGTCCCTACTCGGACAGTTATACTGACTTTTAAAACACCAATTCTCCCCACAATTATAAAGGCTGGATACCTCAGATGTCATGTTAGACCATACATTCCCAATCCGGTACGGTGCTTCAAGTGCCAAAAATTTGGTCATTCGCAAACGGTATGCAGAGGTGTAGTCACTTGTGCTGCTTGCGGTTCTAAAGAACACACACATACCGATTGTAACAAGGAAACTCAAAACTGTCCTAATTGCCATGGAAATCATTCTGCCTTCTCTAAGGACTGCGATCAATGGAACGAGAGAAGAATATTCAGAAATATAAAATAGAGCATAAGGTGTCATATCAAGAGGCAAAAAAACAATTTACAACTCCTGTCAAATCATCTACGTATGCATCAATTACTCAACGACTACGCTCAATATCAACTCAAACTGACTGCTCAGTCCCTCCAAATATCTCTATATCTGGTTGGGCTAAATCAGTACTTTCTTCATCAAAGGAACACTCTCCCTCCAGATATGTAACAAAAGAAGTAAATACACCAGTAACAGTTCCTCCAGATAAGAATCCCAAACAGCAACAGAAAGAACAAATCAAGAGCTCTGAAAGAAGTGATAAATACAAACTCAGATCTGATACCATGGACATCGATGAAAAAGCAGGCGATGACGATACAATTCTTGAAATTCATCCAGAAGATGACATCGACACAGGCAGACCAGTATTCTCAAAGAAGGAAAAGGGGAAAATAGACAGGCGTAAGCAGACTACTTCACGGATGTTAGCAGACACCAGTTAAAACCAAACAATGAGTACAGTTATTCAGTGGAATTGCCGTGGGCTCCGTGGTAACGTAGATGACTTTTACGATCTATTAAGTAAATATAAGCCTGTTGCAATGTGCCTTCAAGAAACCAATCTCACAAATACAGTGTCTATGACAATTAAACATTATACTATATATAGAAAAGATAGAAGTTCCTCTACCTCAGCTCATGGAGGAGTAGCAGTCATAGTGAACTCTGTAGTTCCCTGTAGACCTATCCCCATGCAAACATCTTTAGAGGCAGTTGCAGTTCGTGTCACCATTGGTATAACAGTAACATTAGTTTCGTTGTATCTATCGCCAAACCATTCATACAGCCTTGATGATTTAGATGATATAGTTAAGCAAATACCTGTTCCCTTTTGTATTATGGGTGACTGGAATGGCCATCACCCCCTATGGAGGTTCCCAACATCTTGACTCTAGAGGACAGATAATAGAAAAATTTTTAGATAAACATAATCTAACTATTCTAAACAGTGGTGATCACACATACATACACTCTCCATCTGGTTCAAGTTCAGCTATTGATCTTTCAATATGCTCCCCAACAATATTTCCTATCATAGACTGGACTGTTACTGACAACCCTTGTGGTAGCGATCACTTTCCTATCATCTGTACTTTTAGCTCAAGTTCTCCTCCCCAGAGAGAAATTAGGACAAGCTGGAAATTTGAAAAGGCTAACTGGACTAAATACCAGGAAATAGCTCGAATAGATACTGCCGTCATAACAACCCTCACAATTGATTCTGCAGTCAGGTATACTACACGAAAAATAATGAAAGCATCGGAGGCTGCTATTCCAAAATCTTCATCCAAAATCAGGTTTCATCCAAAAATGTGGTGGAATGAAGCATGTAACAATGCTAAAAAAGAAAGAAATAAGTACTGGAATCTGTTTCGAAAATATCCAACTACAGCCAACCTCCTACAGTTTAAGAGAGCCAGAGCTAAAGCTCGTCATATAAGACGAGAGAGTAAAAAAGAAGCATGGGCACGTTTCGCTTCCACCATAAACAGATCCACAGATACTTCTAAAATATGGAAAAAGATCAAACGAATTAATGGCAAATACACACAAACAATTTCTCCTATTCTACTCGTAAGAGGGAAGGAAATTTCTGAACCTCTGGAGATTGCCAATATCTTAGGTAATTCATTTGAAACACTTTCAGCTGTTGCCACATATGAACCAGCATTTCAATTGTTAAAATCCCGGACAGAAAAATACAAACTAAAATTTAATACTGCCGTCCCATATTCGTATAACCTACCTCTGACCATGATTGAATTGCGCAGTGCACTTTCCCAATTAAAGAATAGTGCTCCAGGCCCCGATGGAAATTTTTTACACCATGATCTTTCATTTAAGTGAGGATTCATTAATTGCCCTATTACAACTGTATAACAGAATTTTTCTAGAGGAGTATTACCCTGCTAGCTGGTGCCATTCTTATGTGCTAGCTTTCCCGAAACCAGGAAAAGACCACACAGATCCCAGAAACTACCGCCCTATTTCTCTAACCAGTTGTCTGGGAAAAACATTAGAAAAAATAGTTAATGCTAGATTGACATGGTTTCTAGAAACGGAAAACATTCTAAGTCCAAACCAACATGGCTTCCGGAGAAGAAGATCTACACATGATCTCATTATCAAAGCAGAAACAAATATCCGGAACGCTTTCCTCAGAAACGAGCACCTGGCCCCGGGTGCCAAGCGTTCCGTGGCCAAGCGATCTCAGTGCGTTTCAAAAAGCGAGCTCTCTCAAGAGGTTTTGCCATTATATATATTCTGTTTATTTCAGAATACCGTTTTTCTCATTTTATACTTAAGTAGCTCTTTCGTTCTACAAGTAGTAGGTAAAGGCCCAGAAAGGAAAGAAACCTTTCTGTTTCGTTTTCTTTATTACTAACACAACTAATAGCCGCTTGGTCACCTCGTGGCACTGCTCCTGCCTCCCCGTGGCGGGGCCGGTAACCTGGGTGGTAAAGACAAACCCCCAGGGCCAAAAGGAGCCGACATGGATATAAGTGACTATCCACCATTAGAGCTCTCGGGTTCGAGATCAGAAATTCCTGACAACGACCGGGACTCCAATCGTCCGAAGCGACTAAGGACGGAAAATCAGAATAATGACGTGCCAGCATTTCTTATAATGCACTCATTATCCACCCAACCTGTTGGCAAACTATCGCCTTTTCTAATACAGAAATGTTTAGAATCGGTTTGTGGATCTCCTAAAATGGTTAAGCGTCTCCAATCTGGAGACCTTCTAATTGAAACTTCTAAGACAACTCACTCAGAGAAGCTGTTAAAATTAACATCATTTAACAGTATTCCAGTGTCAGTTACGCCCCATAACACTCTTAACACCTCTAGAGGCGTTATCAGCGAATGGGACTTACTATCAGTGTCAGAAGAAGAGATAATACAAGAACTCAGGGAACAAAAAGTGACTCATGCGCGGAGAATAATGACCAAAAAAGATGAGAACCTACTACCAACCAGATCCGTCATTTTGACATTTAGTACTCCGACTCTTCCATCTTCTGTTAAAGCAGGTTATTTAAACTGCAAGATTCGGCCATACATCCCAAATCCCATTCGCTGCTTTAAGTGCCAGAAGTATGGCCATTCTCAGACGGCATGCCGAGGCGATGCTGTGTGTCCTATTTGTGGCTCTAAGGAGCATTCCCAAGGAGACTGTACAGCTGCCACTCCTAGTTGCCCTAACTGTAAAGGAAGCCATCCTGCCTTTTCTAAAGCATGTGACCTTTGGAAAACAGGCAAACAAATCCAGAAATATAAGGTGGAACATAAAGTCACATACCCTGAAGCAAGGAAGCAAATACTGTTAACCATGCCTAGCCGATCATACGCATCGGTCTCTAAAAACTGCCGGTCAATTTCAACTCAAACAGATGTCTCCATAGAACCAAACATTTCATTTGCCACCTGGGCCAAAACTATGCTAACGTGCAATAAAAAATCTACAGTTAATGAAACCAGCAACACGCCAATCAGTATCCCAACTGATGCCATCTCAACCTTGCCCGAAAGAACAAAATCTGTTAGCGTTGAAAATCAAAAGACAATGAAACCATGCTATAGCAACATTCAAATGGAAGTTCAGTCAGAGGACGAAGACACAGTCCTAGAATTACATGCCAATGACACCATGGATACAGGACGCCCAACCTTTCCCAAAAATGAAAAATCAAAACTAAGCAGGCAGAAACCTCAGAAAAAACAGTCAGATCAATCTTCGTCAAATAAACCCAAGCAATGAACAAATTCCTACAATGGAATTGCAGAGGATTACGCAGTAATATAGATGACCTGAATGATTTACTCATACAAACCAACGCATTAGGAGTATGCTTACAGGAAACATTTTTATCACCAAAAGTTTCACTCAATTTCAAAAACTATACTATGTTTAGGCGAGACAGGGATTCTGACTCTTCTTCTCGTGGAGGGGTATGTATTCTTGTCAAAACTACCATACCATCAAGACATCTCCAACTAGTAACCTCCCTAGAAGTTGTAGCGGTTCGGATAGCAATGGGAATATCATTAACCCTTGCATCTATTTATATACCACCTAATTACCCTTGTTCCCAGGCTGAACTTGACAACCTTTTAACACAACTGCCACCTCCTGTCTGTTTACTCGGTGATTTCAACGGTCACCATCCATTGTGGGGATCCTCCACTATGGAAAGGAGAGGCCAATTAATTGAAACATTCCTAGATAACCATAATCTGAGGCCCCAAGTGCCAAGCGATTCTGTGATCAAGTGACTTTGCTCTGAATTAGCGCTCTTTCTTGAAGTAGAAATCGTTTCCTTATTTAAAGCATTTATTAACACACAATTAAATAATCCATAGTAAAGAAAGCAAATTTACTAGATTAAGAAGGAAAGCAACCTTCTCTCTCTCTTTTATTTTTTGGTTATATATTAATTACTAACCTCCTAGTGCTTGGTCACAGGGGTGGCACTGCTCCTGCCTCCACGTGGCGGGGCCGGTAACCTGGAAGGGAAAAGCTCTCCCTTCCAGGGCGAAATGGAGCGAACTGACTCCAATACCCAGGAATCCACTGGGTCAACGGACCCGAATAGAACTGACCCAAGATATGAGAAATCTAGTTCTTTCGGAGACACCTCTAAGGCAATCAGAAAAGGCGATACAAATGACTCTGTCTCCACAAAGAGATTAAAAACAGACGTTAAAATTTTAATTTCCCCAACATACATTATTATACATTCAAAGACTGAGAAAGCGGTAGGGCAATTGTCACCCTTTCTCATACAAAAAACTCTTGAGAGTTATGTCGGCCCACCAAAACAAGTTAAAAGACTAAAATCAGGCGACATTTTGGTAGAAACAGCCAACGCTAAACACTCCGAAAAATTATTACAAATGACAACCTTTGCAGGAATACCAGTAACGGTATCCCCACACAATACATTAAATACCTCAAAAGGTGTCATTACGGAATGGGACCTTCTAAATGTGCCCGAAGAGGAAATTCAAATCGAGCTTCAGGAACAAGGAGTCATAAGTGTTAAAAGAATTACAATTAAAAAAGAAGGGATAATCACCCCCACCAGGAATCTGATACTCACCTTCAACACACCTAAAGCGCCCAGATCAGTAAAAGCTGGATATCTACACTGCAATATAAGACCGTACATCCCGAACCCTCTCCGTTGTTTCAACTGTCAGAAGTTTGGTCACTCACAGACAGTATGCAGAGGAAAACTAACATGTGCAAACTGTGGTTCGCAAGAACATGCCACTTCTACTTGCACAGCTGGAAACCATAAATGTGTAAATTGTAAAGGGGAACACACCGCATATTCAAAGGAGTGTGAAATTTGGAAGAAGGAAAAAATGATACAAAAATACAAAGCAGAAAATGGAGTTTCATATCAGGAAGCTAAAAAGGCGATTATAATAAATATAGCAAACAAACCTTCTTATGCGCAGATTACCACAACCAAAAAGGCTCCGGAAATTAAATTACCCAATTCAAAATGTTGTGGCACACAAACGGATGTCACAATCCCCCCAGGAGAATCCATCTCAGAATGGGTTCGTGAGTTTTACAAACCATCTCCATCACAAAAACAAGAAAAGATTATCAATACTCCGTTATCTTTCCCACCAGATAATTCAGAAAATGTAAGGAGAAAAGGAAACAAAGAAAAGCTAGGTAGTACAGGGAAAAAGATTTCAGAACAAATGGATACAGATGCAAGAAACCAAGGAGAGGAACCAGTCCTCGAAATCTTCACTGAAGAAGAAATGGATACGGGTAGACCATACTTTTCAAAGAAAGATAAAATTAAGGTAGACAAAGTTAAATCAGCCCCAAGGAAGCAATCCGAGGGAACATCTAACCTCAAATGACAGGTACAATTATCCAATGGAACTGTCGAGGTTTTCGCTCAAACACTAACGATGTTATAGACCTCATCACCCAGTATCACCCACTAAGTATCTGCCTACAAGAAACATATTTAAAACCACAGGACAATAGTATAATCAAAAATTATATCATATATAGAAAGGATCGCATAACGAATGGAACAACGAGAGGAGGAGTTGCAATATTAGTTAACAGACATGTACCTTCCCAAACAATACCATTGAACACACCATTAGAAGCAGTTGCAGCCCGTCTAGCAATAGGCTTCAACATTACCATAGCCTCAATATATATACCCCCTAATCAAGAATTCCAGTTTAAGGATTTCGAAGAGCTGATCACTCAGCTACCACATCCATTCTTTATCTTAGGTGACCTAAATGGACATCACCCACTATGGGGCGATCCCAAAATAGACCAAAAGGGTAAGCAAATAGAAAAATTAATTGTCGAGAACAACCTAATGATTTTAAATGACGGCACACACACATATTTCCACCTTCCATCAAAAAGCAGTTCTGCAATAGACTTATCAATCTGTTCCCCAACACTGTTCCCTATGACTAAATGGAGCGTGCACGAGACTCCATTGAGTAGCGACCACTACCCTATTATTTTGAAAATCACGACGAAAACACCATGTCAAGTCAGTAGGCACCCCAGGTGGAAAATATATGATGCAGATTGGGAAACATTCAGGTTACTAGCCAAGTTAGACTGCAACATTATTAAACGAGAATCAGTACAAACATCAGTAGCCTATGTTACTGATAGTATGCTTCAAGCTGCCGAAAAGACAATACCTAAAACATCTTCTAACATTAGAATATATCCAAAACCATGGTGGAACAAAGAGTGCTGGGAAGCTAAAAAAGAGAGAAATAGAACCTGGAACCTCTTTCGCAGAAATCCAACAACAGACAATCTGATACAATTCAAGAGAGCCAGAGCTAAGGTCAGGAAAGTGCAAAAAATAAGCAAAAAAGCTGCTTGGATGAAATTTGCATCCACTATAACTATTTCCACACCAGCTACACTTATCTGGAAAAAGATCAGAAGGATGACAAATAATTCTCAATCAAACCCCTCTCCCTTGCTAGATTGGAAGGGACAGCTGGTTACAAATACCTTAGATATAGTCAATGTGCTTGGTGAAAATTTTTCGAATACATCTGCTAATTGTGCATACCCCACTGCTTTCAAAACATACAAGAAAGAGGCCGAAAAAATAAAACTAAACTTTTCTAGCAATCAGTGTGAACAATACAACTTGCCGCTCACAGTAGCAGAACTAAAACAAACTCTAGTGCAGGCAAAACACAGCGCAGTCGGTCCTGATGAAATCCATTATGCAATGATACAACAATTAGATGAACAGTCCCAATTAGCGCTGTTAGATCTATACAACAAAATATACTTGGAAAATTCTTTCCCAAAAAAATGGCACCACGCAATAATACTAGCTCTCCCAAAACAGGGAAAAGATCTATCAGACCCACAGAACTATCGTCCCATAGCTTTGACCAGCTGCTTAGGCAAGATCTTAGAGAAAATGGTCAACAATAGACTAACATGGTATCTAGAAAATAATGATCTTCTCAACTCAGAACAATTTGGCTTCAGAAAAAATCGCTGTACCTTGGATGTACTTATACAACTGGAAAATCAAGTAAGAAATGCGTTTCTCAGGAAACAACACCAAGTCATGGTTAATTTTGACATCCAAAAGGCATACGATACCACGTGGCGATATGGTATACTTAAAAGATTACATCAACTTGGCCTTAGAGGACATCTACCCCTCTACGTATGCAATTTCCTTAAGAATCGGACCTTCCAAGTTCGAATGAACAATACACTTTCCAATATATTTTATCAAGAAGAAGGGGTCCCTCAAGGATCTGTACTTAGTGCCACACTTTTTGCAATCCACTTCAGCACAATACTAGAACAAATTCCAAACAATATCTTCACAACTGTTTATGCTGATGATTTCAGCATTTCTTATCAAGCGCAGCATATGAGGACAATAGAGCGGCAATTGCAAGTAGCCATTAACAGAGTCATAAAATGGACAGAAAGAAATGGATATAGAATATCGGTACAAAAGACTGCATGTATACATTTCTGCAGAAAAAGGAATCTCCATCCAGACCCAGAACTCAGGCTGAAAGAACAGATCATCCCAGTTGAAAATAGTGTCCGTTTCTTAGGATTAGTTTTTGACAAAAAACTGACTTTCCTAGAGCATATCAGTCACATAAGAGTCCACTGTTTGAAGAAAATGAACATCTTGAAGGTCCTATCCGCTATATCCTGGGGAGCAGACAGGACAATCCTACTACGTTTATATCGCCTTCTCATTCGGTCTAAGCTAGACTATGGTGCCCCAGTCTATGATTCGGCAAGACCTAGTGCCCTGAGATGGCTCGATCCGGTACATCACTGCGCACTCCGTTTAGCCCTTGGAGCTTTCCGCACCTCACCCGTGCAGAGCCTGTACGCCGAAGCTCAAGAACCTCCTCTGCAAATCAGAAGACAAAATCAATTACTCTCTTATGCAGCTAAAATAAAATCCTTACCAGATCACCCTCTACACAAAACTCTTTTTACTTCTGAATGGGAACAACATTATCAGCAACAACAAAGAATCAATAAACCTGCGAATGTAAGATTAAAAAACCTTCTTCTCAGTAGAGAGCTTAACCTAGATAACATAATTCCGCTGACGAAGCAGTCTACCCCACCATGGATAATCAGACAACCTTTATGCGACTTCTCCTTCCACTTCTGGGACAAACAAACCCTTTCCCATATAAACCATCAACAGCTGCACGCTGCTTATAAGGCACAATTTTCAGATCATTGCTTTTTATATACAGATGGATCCAAAACTGATTCTCATGTGGGAGCGGCAGTTTACTTTTCTGACATCACATTGGCCCAAAAACTCCCAAAAGACTGTAGCATTTATACTGCAGAACTGCAAGCCATTATGTTAGCACTAAACGAAATCGACCATTCAAGTTTTCAAAACAGCATAATTTTTACTGACTCTCGTAGTTCCATGATGGCAATACAAAATATCAGTTCTAACAAACATCCACTACAACAGCAGATTCAATACAGAATATCCAAACTCCTTGAACAACATCGTAACATTAGATTTTGCTGGATCCCAAGCCATGTCGGAATACATGGTAACGAACAAGCAGACAGAGCTGCTAAAGAAGCCAACAACAATATTTCCGCATCAGAATATATCTCTTTCTCAGACTACAAACGCGTTATTGATCACAGTGGGATACATCACTGGCAGCAGCAATGGCAAGTACTTACCACTAACAAATTGCATCAGATTAAAAGATTACTCCAACCATGGAAATCCAGCATTCAGAAAAATAGACGCGATGAAGTGATACTTGCTAGGTTAAGGATAGGACACACATATTTCAGTCACTCTTATCTTTTGCGAGGAGAAGATCCACCCCTATGTCCTATCTGTCACACACAACAAACAGTAGAACATGTACTGATTACTTGTCCAGCCTTTGCAGATGATCGCCGAAACTCCTTCAAAGAGCTAAACAAACATCACTCCCTCACTCTCAAAACCATACTGGAAGATAGAAAAAATATAGCAGATGTTTTTCAGTTCCTCAAGAAAATAAATTACTATAATCAAATATAAAACTAAATATTACCTATTACTCTTGGAAATTATTAGCAGCAATATACCAATTAGAACAAAACCGATATATTAAATCTTACAGGCGCATTTTAGCCACAGTAGCTCTTGCGCCAAGAATTCTTAAATCAAATCAAATCAAATCAACCATAATCTGACTGTATTAAACACTGGCTCTCCAACTCATGTTCAATTACCTACAGGTACAACCTCTGCCATAGATTTATCTATCTGTTCAGCATCTCTTTTTCCAAGTATGGAATGGTTGGTGTTGAATGGTCCATTCAACAGTGACCATTTTCCCATCATCAGCTCAATTCAAACACAGGTCGTATCATGCCCGAAAGCCCGTTTATTTTGGAATTTCCACAAAGCAGACTGGAAAAACTACTCTACTTGTGTCCTACTAAACAAACGGTATGTACAGCAACAACATATTGATGACGTAACCGAACACATTACCAACCATATATTATCAGCAGCCGAAATTTCGATTCCAAGATCCAAACAGAGCAAGCGGGTACACCAAAACCATTGGTGGAATCAAGACTGTACCATAGCGAAAGTAGAAAAAAAACCGTGCTTGGAACCAATTTCGCAAATTCCCCACTACCGCCAACCTTATAGTTTACAAAAAACTGAGAGCCAAAGCAAGACAAATTAGGAAAAAAGCAAAACGTGACTCCTGGATTAAATTTGCCTCAACTATTAACAAAAATACTGACACTCGAATTATCTGGAAAAAAATACAAGCTCTGAATGGAAAATTTCTACCGTTACATTCTCCAATAATACAGTGGAATGGGCAAGACCTATCTTCTCCTACTGACATCGCAAATGCTTTAGCAGTATCTTTCTATAATATTTCCGCCTCTACCACTTATGCGACTGCTTTTCAGAGAATTAAAACTAATGAAGAACGTAAAAAGTTGAACTTTTCCACTAATCTCCCACTTCCATATAACCAGCCCTTTATCATAGCTGAACTCAAAGAATCCTTGAGTAAATCTCCAAATAGTGCACCAGGACCAGACGGCATTCACTACAGAATGCTTAAACATTTGTGTGAAGCTGATCTGTACACACTATTGCTATTTTATAACAGGATCTTCTCAGAAAACACATATCCTCTCCCATGGCGTCATTCCTATATTTGTGCAATAGCAAAACCAGGAAAAGATACCTCTCAAGTTCAAAATTACAGACCAATATCATTGACCAGCTGTTTGGGCAAGATCTTCGAAAGGATGGTGCACAAGAGACTCACCTGGATTCTAGACTCCCAAAATCTGCTTTCTGATTACCAATATGGCTTCCGCAAAAACAGGTCCACCCTAGATTTACTTGTCAAAATTGAATCCAACATACGTAACGCCTTCATCAGGAGACAACATTTAGTTATGGTCAACCTAGATATTCAGAAAGCATTCGACACCACATGGCGTTATGGTATTATCAAAGATATGCATCAGTTAGGGTTGAGAGGCTATCTACCTCAAATTATTCAGAATTTTTTAAAGTTACGTACCTTTCAAGTCAGATATCAAAACTTCCTATCAATATCTCATATTCAAGAAGAGGGTGTCCCACAGGGTTCAATACTGAGTCCAACGCTATTTGCAGTTAGGGTCAACAATATATTGGAAGATCTTCCAAAAACTATTGAAGTATATATGTATGCAGATGACCTCACCATATCGTGCCAATCACAAAATATGAATGCCATCGAAAGGCAGTTACAGATTACTCTAAACAGAATAGAATCGTGGACTTTAAGCAATGGATACCATCTTGCTGAACAGAAATCCACTACCACTCATTTCTGCAAACTCCGGTCATTTCATCCTGATCCTGAGTTAAAGATAAAAAATGTGTCGTTTCCTCTGGTTAACACTGTCCGCTTTCTTGGCCTGGTTCTAGATAGAAAACTGAACTTTCAAGCACATGTGGCCTATCTTCGAACCATCTGCTTGAAGAAATTGAATATCCTTCGGTGTGTGTCATCCATGTCATGGGGCGCTGATCGGCATACTCTTATCCATATTTATAGAGCTCTCATCAGGTCCCGTTTGGACTACGGTTCTCCAGTGTATGACTCTGCAAGGAAGAGTACCTTAGAGCGATTAAATACCATCCAGCACAGTGCCCTTCGAGTTTCTCTAGGGGCTTTCAGAACCTCCCCAGTCCAGAGTCTTTACATTGAAGCCCATGAACCTCCCTTACACCTTCGGAGGAAAACATTGCTCTTGATGTATGCCGCAAAAATCCGCAGTCTTCCCTCTCACCCGAATTGGAGATGTCTGTACAATACCGAATGGGACTCATTGTACAACAGTAAACCAAATGAAAACAGACCTGCTGCACTTAGACTTAAAGAACTAACTGAAACGTGGAATATTGAAATCGGCAATATATATCAGGACATAACACCGCCTGATCCACCGTGGACAAATATCCCTGCAATTTTCGATGAATATTTCCAACAGTGGGGAAAGAACACCTTGTGTCCCTTCAATATCGCACAGTTACATGAAGCTCACTCTGCTTCTAATTCACAGGCCTGTAAGATCTATACAGACGGATCAAAAACTGAGACCCAAGTAGGCGCTGCGGCGATCTTTCCATCATTCACCGCTTCTGTCTCATTACCTGTAGGATGCAGTATCTTCACTGCTGAGCTTTATGCTATTAACTTGGCTCTAGGGCACATTACTCAACTTCTAATTTCGTCTGCCTTAATATACACTGACTCGCTCAGTGCTGTCTCTGCCATAAATAGTAATACCAACTCCTCTCACCCTGTAATAAAACAAATCCATTCTAAATTACTTATGTGTAATGAATCAAACCAAACTGTGACTTTCTGCTGGATTCCGGGTCATTCTGGGATAGCAGGAAATGAAAGAGCAGATCTTGCAGCCAAACAACCAGATAATTCTCTTTTGCAGACTTTTCAAACTCCATATACTGATTATAAGTATATTATCCGTAAAGCATGTAATAACAGCTGGTCATTAATCTGGAAAGGTCATCCAGGAAATAAACTGTACCAAATAAAACCGGAACCAAAACTGTGGCACTCCAGCTTCCAGAAAAGCAGACGAGAAGAAACAATTTTAGGAAGGCTCAGAATTGGGCATACTCATCTCACACACCTGTATCTATTAACTAACGACCGCGCTCCCCAATGTACATCATGTCAAGTACAACTGACCATTCGTCATTTGTTAGTGGACTGTCCCCATTTTCAAAACATCCGCTTAGACACTTTTAAATCAATTACTAATATGCAGAGATCAATAAATTTAATGCAGATTCTGGGTGATGAGCCTAATAAAAAAGAACTATTTACTTTCCTAAACCGGATAGGAATATATCATAAAATATAGTTATTTATTTCATATTTACCATTAGAAAGACACAATATGGCCCAAGTAGCCTATGTGTCGTTAAACCCAACAGCAACAACAACAACAACGAGCACCTAGTCATGATATGCGTTGACATAGAGAAAGCCTTCGATACAACTTGGCGATATGGGATTCTTCAGGACTTACATAAATGTGGACTTCGGGGTCATCTGCCGATATTCATTAAAAACTTTCTAGGCAATAGATCATTTCAAGTCCGATTCCATTCATCATTGTCTCGAGCATATGTACAAGAAGAGGGAGTTCCCCAAGGTTCAGTGTTGAGCGCTACACTCTTTGCCATTAGGATTGATGCCATAACCAAGTGTATACCTAATACAGTTGATGCATACCTATATGCTGACGATCTTGCCATCTCATGTCACTCTCAAAATATGCGACTAATTGAAAGACAACTACAAGGTACTATTAACAAAATAGTCTCTTGGGCCAAAAACAACGGATATCGACTTTCTAAACCAAAAACAACAGCCGTACACTTCTGTCGCAAACGTTCTTTACATCCTGATCCAGACCTACAGTTAGATTCTCATCGTATTACTTTCCAGCCTAGTATTAGATTCCTTGGTGTAATTTTTGATAAAAAATTAAACTTTCTGGAGCATATAAAACATATCCGTACAAGTTGTCTTAGAAAACTAAATCTTCTGAGAGTAATTTCCTCCATGTCATGGGGCGCAGATCGCTACATGTTGCTACAGCTATATCGATCGCTGATTAGATCCAGGTTAGACTACGGGTCTCCTGCATATGACTCGGCCAGACCGAGTGCACTTAAATGGCTCGATCCTGTACATCATAGTGCCCTACGAATTGCACTGGGGGCTTTTCGTACTTCACCAATCTTAAGTCTATATACCGAAGCCTATGAGCCACCGCTACATCTTCGACGACAAGTTCTGTTACTAAATTACGCAGCCAAAATCAGCAGTCTTCCACATCATCCCATATGGCAATATCTCTTTATACCCAAATGGAGTAAACTTTATGAAAGTAAACCACGGCTCAATAAACCATCTGGCATTAGGCTTCAAGCTCTTATCACAAGCTGGGGCCTGAATTTTACTAACATTCTTCAGGACACTAGCATGGAAACCCAGCCATGGCAAATGCCCCCGATACATATTGATAGACACTTTCAGCAATGGGGAAAGAATAACCTTCCAGATTCCAACATTAGACAAATTCATAAGACCCACTCCTCTGAGTTTAGCACTTTCATTCAAATATATACAGATGGATCCAAAATTGGTAGTAAAGTTGGTACCGCTGTAGTATTACCAAATATCACCATCTCCAGACAGCTTCCGTCTGAATGCAGTACTTATACCTCAGAACTATACGGCATTGTTCTAGCTCTAGAGAATATCAAAGAAGAGTCGTGTACCAAATCCATCATATATACGGACTCATTGAGTGCTGTTAATTCTCTACAGCGTCAATTCTTCCCTAGTCATCCGCTGGTACAAAAAATTTGGGCACAGCTACTAGAACTTCACGGACATGGACAGCTAGTAATATTTTGTTGGATCCCTGGACACGCTGGAATACTAGGAAACGAGCAGGCAGATCTAGCTGCTAAATGTGCTACAAATGTGATACCATCTAATTTCAGGACTCCTTATATTGACCATAAATCCATTATCAAACAGATGTATAAACAACAGTGGACACGCATGTGGCAAGGTCAAGCAAATAATAAACTTCTTGAAATCAAGAGAGAACCCAAGCAATGGCAATCCAGTCTGAGACGAAACAGAAAAGAAGAAACCATCCTAGCCAGATTACGCATTGGTCATACATTCCTCACACATAGCTACCTACTAACAAACGATGATCCTCCACAATGCAGCAACTGCTTATGTTCACTAACAGTAAAACATATCATCCTGGAATGCCCGCTATATCTGCAAGAACGGAAATCTGCTTTCTTCTCTCATTTTCATAACTCCAGCCGGTTATCATTAGAGAATGTTCTAGGAGATCGTGAGGACATGAATGACATTTTTCTCTTTCTAAAATTGATAAATAAATATCACAATATATGAACCATATCACGTGTAAGACAAACTAAGAAGATATTAGACAGTAACCAGTGCATTATAGCCTAAGTTGCTGATGCACCAACAAATTTAACAACAACAACAACAACAACAAACAGTGGAACTGTAGAGGCCTACGTAGCAACATTGATGATATCTATGACCTAATCCAACAGTTTAGTCCGGTAAGCATATGTTTACAAGAAACTAATCTACCACCAAACGCAATCCCAAAAATCAAGAATTATACTATATATCAGCATAACAGAAATAACAATAACACTGTGCGTGGAGGTGTGGCCATTCTTGTAAACTCAAGAATTCCTACTAAACATATTCCACTGCAGACCCCCTTAGAAGCAGTAGCAGTACGTGTCTCCTTAGGGATCTTGCTAACGATAGTTTCAATCTACCTATCACCAAACAAAGTATATACTTATAATGATCTAGAAGAACGTCTGCTGCAGATCCCTCCCCCCCTTTTGTTTATTGGGGGATTTTAATGCCCACCATCCACTCTGGGGCTCCCCGCATACAGACAGACGAGGAAAAATTCTGGAATCGCTACTTGACAAATGTAATCTAACACTGCTGAACACTGGTGCAGATACTTACATTCATTTCGCTACTAGAACAACTACAGCTATAGACTTAACAATCTGCTCTCCAACGTTGTATCCCCTCATTCGCTGGTCAACAATGGATAATCCCCTAAACAGCGACCATTATCCGATAATTTGTGAAATCTAAACATCTAGAATATCTGAGGCAAATATGCATTTAAAATGGAAATTTTGCAAGGCAGATTGGAAGGTGTTTGCTTCTAATATCTCATTCGACAACAAAATTATCAGACATGAATCCATCGATGATGCTACACAACACATCACAACTGAGATCCTAAATGCCGCAACCAAGGCTATACCCAAATTCCGTACTGGTTCATCTAAACATGCAAATATGTGGTGGAGTGATGCGTGCCAGCTTGCCAAAAAAGAGAAAAATCGGGCATGGAACCTGTTTCGAAAACACCCAACAACGGAGAACCTTATAAATTTCAAAAACTTAAAGCAAAAGCACGATTTGTAAGGAAAAAGGCTAAAAAAGATTCTTGGATCCAGTTTGCCTCTACTATAACGAAAGATACCAATAGCAGAATAATCTGGAATAAAATAAAAAACCTGAATGGAAGATTCTTACCAACGCCCCATACAATACTGAGATGGAACGGACAAGACTTATCTTCACCAATTGGCCCCGGGTGCCAAGCGTTTCCGTGGCCAAGCGATTCTTGTGCGATTAAAGAGCGTTTTTTGGTAAGCGACTAGGTTCTCTTTTGCTTTCTCCCTTACTTATTAAACCTTTTTGTTAAGTAACTTCATTTTCTTAAAAACACTTAAGAAGTGAGCTCAGAAGAAGGAAAGTACCTTTTTCTTTAATTTAGTACTTATACTAACTAAACTAACCTCTACGCTTGGCCACAAGCGGCACTGCTCCTGCCTCCCCGTGGCGGGGCCGGTAACCTGGGTGGTAAAGGTAAACCCCCAGGACCAAAAGGAGCTAATATGGATACAAATAGTTATCCACCTTTAGAGCCATTGAGCTCAAGACAAGAAACTTCTGAAAATGACCGTGACTGTGTTCACCCAAAAAGGCTTCGAAGGGAAGCAAAATGTCAAAATGATATCCCGAACTTCTTGGTGGTACATTCGTTATCTGCCCAACCTGTAGGCAAGTTATCACCATTCTTGATACAAAAGTATCTAGAGTCTATTGCAGGGTCACCAAAAATGGTGAAGCGACTACAATCCGGAGACCTCCTGATCGAAACAGCCACCTCAAAACATTCTGAGCGGCTGTTAAATACAACATCTTTTGGGGGCTAACAGTATCAGTTACTCCCCACAGAACCTTAAATTCATCAAGAGGTGTGATCAGTGAGTGGGACCTAATTTCAGTCTCCGAAGAAGAACTACTCCAAGAACTTAGTAGTCAAAAAGTAACAAATGTAAAAAGAATTATGAGTAAAAAAGATGAGAATCTAACTCCAACTAGAACCATCATATTAACATTCAATACTCCAGACTTACCATCCTCAATCAAAGCTGGCTATTTGAATTGCCGTATTAGACCATATATTCCGAATCCCGTTCGTTGCTTCAAATGCCAGAAATATGATCATTCACAGCAGGCATGTAGAGGTGACTCCATCTGTCCCATATGTGGATCTAAAGACCATACTCAAGCTGATTGCTCAGCGGCAACCCCTGCGTGTTCAAACTGCAAGGGAAATCACCCTGCCTTTTCCAAATCTTGCGAGTTATGGATTACAGGGAAAAAAATTCAAAAATATAAAGTAGAAAATAAAGTTACGTTTCCTGAGGAACGTAGGCAAGTTATGTTGAGCATGCCTAGCAGTCGATCCTACGCTGTTCGCACTAGAAACTATCTATCTACTGGAGCACAAACAGATGTATCAATTCCGCCTAATACGTCAATGGCTAACTGGCTGAAATCTACTCTTTCAAATTCAAAAAAAGAAAATCCTCAAAATAAAACTAGCGAAGCTACAAATACCCCAGTCAGTATCCCTAGTGATACTCCATCGGTCCCATATGACACAGAACAAACGAAATCTGACACAGGTTCAAAACAAATGGAAACTCCTACCAACAGTATGGAAGTAGATGAGCGTTTAGGTAATGGGGAACCCATTTTGGAACTCCATGCAAATGACACCATGGATTCCGTACGCCCCTATTTTCCAAAAAAAGAAAAAATAAAACAAGACAGACCGAAATGCTCCACTTCTAAAAAACAGTCAGACCAATCAACCACAACTAAACTCAAATAATGTCTAATATCATACAGTGGAATTGTAGAGGACTAAGAAGCAATTCTGATGACATAAAATATTTACTGATTAAATATAATCCGATAGGAGTATGTCTACAAGACACTTTCTTATCATCTCAAGCTTCACCAAAATTTACAAACTATACAATATATAGAAAAGACAGGATTTCGGAGTCTCCTGCTCGTGGAGGAGTAGCTGTGCTTATAAAATCAAACATACCGTCCAGGCAAATTCAATTACAAACTAGTCTAGAAGCTGTGGCAGCACGTATTTCAATCGGTATATCAATCACCCTAACTTCTATATATATATCCCCTTCTCAACCATTATCAAATACAGAACTTGATAATTTGGTTATGCAACTACCATCTCCAATCTGCCTTTTTGGTGACTTCAATGGCCACCATCCATTATGGGGGTCGCCTGCGATTGACACAAGAGGCAAATTAATAGAATCATTCATGAATAATAACAACCTAACTATACTAAATTCTGGATCTCCCACTTATATTCACCTATCTACAGGATCTACTTCTGCAATAGACTTGTCAATCTGCTCACCAGCAATTCTCCCAAGTATGACATGGTCAGTGCTAAACTATCCTCTAAACAGTGATCACTTCCCAATCCTTTGCTCATTACAAACAAGGGTAACTGCATATCTCGAGCACCGATCCACCTGGAAGTTCAAGAAGGCAAACTGGGAGAGCTACTGTACCCAGGTCCAGTTAGACAGGAGTTATGTTCAGCAACATCCAATTGAAGACGTAACTAACTACATTACCAATCAGATACTAAATGCAGCAAACAATTCAATTCCGAAGTCACGACCTCACAAGTGCTCCCACCATAACAACTGGTGGAACACAGATTGTTCTAATGCCAAGCGTGAGAAAAACCGTGCTTGGAACAAATTCCGTAAGTTTCCTACAACCAGTAATCTAATAGAATACAAAAAGACTTAAAGCCAAAGCAAGGCAGATTAGGAGAAAAGCCAAACGTGACTCCTGGATCTCATTTGCCTCAACTATCACCAAAGACACTGACCCACGATTCATTTGGAGAAGAATTAAAGCGCTAAATGGAAAATTCATTCGACCACCCTCTCCAATACTCTGTTGGAATGGAAAAGATCTCTCGGCACCTAAAGAAATCGCGAATGCGCTAGCAGAATCATTTTCTTCAATATCTGCTTCTGCTTCCTACTCCATCTCCTTTCAGTGCATCAAGGCAGATGCAGAACGCCGCAAAATTAACTTTTCCACACGGCTCTCACTTCCATACAATCAACCATTTACTATAACAGAACTCAAAGAATCCTTAAATAAATCTTCAAATAGTGCTGCCGGCCCAGACGACGTACATTACATCATGCTAAAACAATGGTCCTGAAATATAAAATCGAAAAACAGGCACTTAGCTTTAAATCTAAGAGCATATACCTCTACAATGGGGATTTCACTATTCTGGAACTAAAAAGAGCCCTCACTCTTTCCAAAGCAAGTGCCGTTGGACCAGATGGCATCCATTATGAAATGATTAAACATCTCCCACCAAAATCTATGGATTGTCTGCTCCTTCTGTATAACAGAATTTTTATTGAAGGCCAGTTTCCGGACTCCTGGCGAAAGGCAATCGTTCTTGCCTTTCCTAAGCCAGGAAAGGATCCAAAAGTCACCACCAATTATCGTCCTATTGCTCTGACCAGCTGTCTGTGCAAAATTCTGGAGAGAATGGTTAATTCTCGTTTAATATGGTATCTCGAATCAAATGACCTTCTCTCCAACATCCAGTGCGGCTTCCGAAAAAACCGGTCCACTTTGGACCATCTTATTAGATTGGAAGCATCCATCCGGGATGCTTTCCTAAAACGCGAACACTTGGTGTCGGTGTTTTTTGACATGGAGAAAGCGTATGACACAACTTGGAGATTTGGCATCTTAAAAGATCTGCATAGCCTTGGCCTTAGGGGGCAACTCCCCATTTTTATTAAAAACTTTTTAGCCAATCGATCTTTCCAAGTTCGTGTGGGATCCTCACTCTCTCGTCCCTTCAGCCAAGAGGAGGGAGTACCACAAGGATCAGTATTAAGTGTCACGCTTTTTGCCATCAAAGTCAATTCCATCACAGAACAACTTCCTCCAACTGTAAACTGTGCCCTCTATGTTGATGACTTTAGCATATTTTGTCAGTCATGCAACATGAGGGTTATTGAAAGACAACTGCAGAAATCCATTGATCACCTTAATTCCTGGGCACTTGCTAATGGCTTCAGGTTCTCGCCGGAGAAGACCGTTTGCGTACACTTTTGTCGCAAGCGTAATCTTCATCCTGAACCTGAATTAATGCTCGGACAAAATGCTATTCCAGTAGCAGCGGACACAAAATTCTTGGGACTCGTATTTGATAAAAAGTTGACCTTTCTGCACCACATCCGTCAACTTCGCACAAAGTGCACACGCGGGCTTAATATTCTCCGCTCGCTCTCCTCTACATCTTGGGGAGCGGACCGATGCACGCTTCTTCGGCTTTACCGTGCACTTGTGCGATCCAAACTTGATTATGGGTCCCAGGTATATTCTTCAGCCAGAGTCAGTGCCCTTCGATGGCTGGATCCTGTCCATCACCAGGCTCTTCGTATCGCTACTGGAGCATATAGAACATCTCCTGTCCAGAGTTTATACGTCGAAGCAAACGAACCACCGTTATCGCTTCGACGTAAGCAGTTGTGTCTAAACTACGCTTTTAAACTGAAATCCCTGCCAGACCATCCTACGTGGCTATCCGTTTTTGAGCCACGATGGGAAAATTTGTACAATACCCGTAAGACTGCTAATCGTCCTTTTGGTATTCGTCTCCAAGAGCTACTCATAGAACTTGATATCAAGGTAGACAAGGTTGCCCAAACATCCAAGCAACCCTTTCCACCCTGGCATGCTCGTGTCCCGGCATGCGACTTGTCGCTTAGAAACTGGGGAAAGTCGGACACTCCATCATGCGTCTACCTGCAGCTTCATTCAGCACACCGAACTGAATATTCCGACTTCGCGCCAGTCTACACAGACGGCTCGAAGTCAGAATCATATGTGGGCTCTGCTGCTGTCTTTACAGACAGCACTATATCAGAGCAGATTCCCTCTGAATGCAGCATATTTACTGCAGAGCTGCACGCTGTAGAGTTAGCCTTGGATCATATTAGTAAATGCCAATACCAACGGTTCATTTTATATTCCGACTCTCTTAGCATGTTACAGGCTGTAATATCTGTGAGGTATAATCCCCATCCAGTTCTGTCTAGCATTCAGCAGAAGATTCACGTTCTCCATGATCGTGAATATGACATCCGCTTCTGCTGGATTCCGAGCCACATTGGGATTAGGGGAAATGATTTGGCTGACGTCGCAGCCAAATCAGCAATTCCCAATAATAACCGCTGCCTGTTAGTCCCCTATACAGACTACAGGCAAATAGTACATCAAAAGGTACATTCCCAATGGCAGGATTCGTGGAATAGACAGACTGCGAATAAATTATATCGTATAAAGCCTGTAATTGAACCGTGGCAGTCTAGTCTACGCAGGATTCGTAAGGAGGAAGTTGTTCTAGCTCGTCTCCGCATAGGACACAGTCATCTTACACATTCTTTTCTGCTGAGGGCAGATGACTGTCCTATGTGCGAGCAATGCGACACCATTTTATCTATTAATCACATTTTAACCGTATGTCCACGTTTTAGACATGAACGTGATTTATACTTTACCGTTTTTAGTCATCTGGCTGAGCCTTATACACTCAGTCAGATTTTATCTGACAATGACCATGTGTCTGCTGTTTTTAGCTTTTTAAAATCAATAAACATTTTTACTGCCATATAAAATTTACATTTTATTGTTCTTTTCCATTGATTTATCTTTTATACTTTTGTTATTATTTATTTTGACATGGTGACCTAACTAGTTAGGTCACTGAAAGTTTAAATTTTTATTAATGACATGGTCTTGGCGCATTATAGCCCTAGTAGCTAATGCGCCAATAAAACCAAAACCAAACCAAACCAAACCAAACCAGCTAAAACAATTACTTGAAGAGGACTTACGTACCCTATTGATCTTCTATAATCGAATCTTCTCAGAAAATGATTATCCACTTTCGTGGCGTCATTCTCATATACTTGCCATACCAAAACCAGGCAAAGACCCTTCTTTGGTTAACAATTATAGGCCAATATCTCTCACAAGCTGCATGGGGAAAATTTTTGAAAGAATGATACATACGAGGCTTACCTGGATCTTAGAAGCAGAGAACCTTTTAACAGATCATCAGAGCGGCTTTCGTAAGAACAGATCCACTCTTGATGTACTTATCAAAGCTGAATCGAATATTCGCAACGCCTTTGTCATGAAGCAACATCTAGTCATGGTCAATTTAGATATTGAAAAGGCATTTGATACTACCTGGCGACATGGTATTATTATGGACCTTTATCATCTAGGACTAAGGGGTCATCTCCCTCAGATAATTCAGAATTTCTTGCGCCACCGCTCGTTTCAGGTCCGTTATCAGAACGTACTGTCTACACCCCATATTCAGGAAGAAGGAGTACCGCAGGGATCTATACTCAGCGCAACGTTATTTGCAATTCGAGTCAACAGCATAACTAGAGACATCCCCAAAACTGTGGAGGCATATATGTACGCGGATGACCTCGCCATCTCTTGCCAATCGCAAAACATGAACACCATTGAGCGTCAACTCCAACTTGCCATTAACAGAATTGAATCCTGGATGTCACGCAACGGATATCGTCTAGCTGTACAAAAGTCTACCACCACTCACTTTTGTAAGAAACGTGCTGTCCACCACCATCCTGAATTACGGCTAAACAATTCTCCAATACCAGTAGTAAACAGCATCAGATTTCTCGGTCTGATTTTAGATAGTAAGCTTAACTTCCAAGCACATATCACATATCTACGAACTACTTGTCTAAAACAGTTGAACATGCTTCGATCAGTCTCATCCATGTCGTGGGGAGCTGATCGGTACTCCTTACTTCACCTCTACAAATCTCTGATCCGTTCACGCTTAGATTATGGTTCTCCCGTATATGACTCAGCTAGGAAAAGCACATTAGATCGGCTGAATGTCATCCAGCACAGTGCCCTGAGGACTGCTCTGGGCGCATTCAGGACTTCTCCCATGCAAAGTCTTTATATCGAAGCCCACGAGCCTCCATTACATCTCCGTAGGAAAACATTATTGCTTTTCTATGCTTCGAAGATCCAGAGTCTTCCATCGCACCCCAGTTGGGAGTATCTTTATCACACTCGGTGGGAGGGTGCCAAGCGAATTCGAGGTCAAGCGATTTCTCTGCGATATATAGAGTGCTCATCAAAAGCGATTAAAGTTTTTTCTAATTTTGTACGTTTCTATTAGCAGCTTTATTTCTATATTGTTCTACACTTAAAAGCCACAAGTTAGAACAGAGAAAGGAAACTCACCTTTCTTTATTTTTCCATATAAATAAATAAATAAATAAATAAATAAATAAGATCTTTATTGTACAGTACATCGGTACACGCAGGTACCACGACCATACAATACCCTTCACGGCACCATGCCAGGGGTTAACAAACGGCAGAGATAACCTCGCCGGAATTATAAAGATTAATTTTTAAAAAATTAATTAAAATTAAAATATTAATTAAAATTAAAAGATTAATTAATAAAAAAAAAAAAAAAAAAAAAAAGTACTCATAGCAGATAACATTGACTTGAAAGGAAAACTAATACAAAAATAACAAGTTGTGATAACAAAAGATTTTCCTCGAGTCCAGTTTTCTGAGAGTCTCTTGCCCCGCCAAACCGATCTGAGATCAGTTGGTAGTTGTGGAGACCACGTGCAGATCTAGGATGATCCGTCTATACTTTTTATCATCTATGATTTTAAATAAGTCAGCATCCAAGGATTGAACCAGGTGGAGCTTCTGATAAGGGAGGAACCGATCTTTCAAATGTAGTCTCGAAGGAAGAGCAAGAAGCTTGGGAGTGGAGCGGAGACCTGGTTGGGGAATCCGCCAGCACACGGTGTCCCAAACGTTGGGTGCTGAGACTCTCCCGGAAATCATTTTTACGGTGAAGATGAGTCTTCTCTCGTGCATTAATGCTGAAAACCTGGTTAAATTCAGCGCGTCGGCCATCGGTGTTGTGCGCTGCTGTGGTGGGAGATGACACTTCCAGGTTGCCCACTTCAGGAGCCAGTATTCAGCGGCTTTTAATGGTTTAATTGTGGTGTCTGCAGCTGAGCCCCACAACTCTACTCCATACAGTATACTTCCAAAAACCATCATCCTGATATACATTTTTATCAGGTTTGTGTTGTCAATGTGTAGCAAGTGCTGCTTGGCAACCCACCGTTTCTTGTTGAATTTAGCACAGAGTTCGTCTATATGATGATGGAATCGTAATTTTCTGTCGAAGATTACACCCAGATCTCTTTGCTTTTCAACGCAGGGGATCGGGACTCCGTCAATCGCAGGCTGAATTATGGTTGGTATGGGTTTAAGAGAGAATACCATGATGGCAGATTTCTCAGGATTCACTTGCAGGTCAAAATTCGTGAGGTACTGCCGTACTTCTGATAAAGTCTTGTTGATGGTTACTGTGGCATTTTTGGCTTCATCGGTCAACTTTATTTTTGTGAAGATCTTTAAATCATCTGCATATGATATCATATCTGTTCTATTGTGTATTAGTGGGTAGATGATAGCAGTGAAAAGAATTCCGGACAGGACTCCTCCTTGTGGAACGCCTGTTTGTATTTGTCTAGTATACCTTTGTTTTCCTATGTACATTTGGATGATTCTATTCTGAAGAAGGGATGTCAGAAACTTCAATACTGGGCCTGTGATGTGATAGTAATTTCGAAGTAGTTTGAGCAAGGCTGGGATGTGAACACTATCGAACGCAGCTTGTAGATCAAGATATGTGATTGCCATTTCTTCTTTCTCCTCAAATGATCCAAGGATTGCATTAGTAGTCATAATCAGGTTACTAACTGTTGATCTGTCTTGCAACGAATAATGAATTTGCTGGGGCCTGTGCGGGAGAATGTGCGTGGTAAGTGTTTTCAGTACTGTTTTTTCAAGTAATTTCAATAGACACGAGGAACGAGAGATGGGTCTAAAGTGCCTGGCTTCAGTTGGCTGGGAAACTTTTGGGAGTGGCCTAACAGAATATAAATTCCATATTGGAGGAAAAAATTCTCCTTTTAATATGCTATTGAAAATTATTAGGAGGGGATCACTTAGAAATGGGCTCAAACATTTAATGATAAATTGTGGTACTTTGTCGATTCCCGCTGTACCAGTTGCAGGCAACTTATTAATCGCAGATAAAAGGTCTTGTCTTGTTAATTCAATGGTTTCAAGTGCGTCTCTGGGCATATCATCATCAGACATGGGAATATCACTGGGCTCATGTTGGTTTAGCTGAACTCGTGCAATAAAGTCCATCCACCTTTCGGGATCAAACTGTAGAGGGAGTTCACAGTATTTCTGTCGGTATGGTGGACAGCCCTTATGAAGTGTGGTTTCAATTTGATATTTTATGGCTTGAGACTTGAGGCGGTTGAAGTTTGCTCGTCCTTTGGAGTACGCAATTCGGTCTGGAACTAGTCCTGTCATTTTCCACTGTTTGTACAGTACCTGTTTAAGCTTAAAACTGTTGCTCAGCTCAGGAGTCCACCATCCTCTCGTACGTTCAGAGATCCTTATTTTCTTTGAGGCTGCATAATTAGAAATTGTGATGAGCCAGCGAGTTAAAAGGTCTAAGGCAAGTTGATTATCACATTGCTCAAGTGCATTCCAAGGAATTGCAGTGGCTGCTTCTAAACATTTAGTAATGTTGAGTAATTTTGGGCTCGTTATTATCTTGGTGTGGACCCGAGTCGAGACGTTGTAATTTGGAGTCGGAAAATATAAGTTAATTAAAATTGGCATGTGATCAGATTGAAAAGCTATTTCTGTTGTAGAATCAAGTTCACAATTGCTTGATGATAGCACAAGATCAAGATGGTGATCACCTCTGGTCGGGAGATTATTAATCAGATGGATTCCTAATGGGTGAAGGTTATTTAGCAATCTGGACTGAAGATGAACAAGTTGAGGGGAGAAGTTAAAGTCTCCACAGATAACATGCCTTGCTGAGTGATGGAGCCCATGAATGAGCCAATTAGTTATCTCGTCGACGGTTTCAGCATCGGGTCCTGGAGGGGTGTATATAACTGCAAAATCAATGCGAGCAGATTTAAATACGCATGACACAATTAGCCCTTCGAACTTAGTGGACTGACTATTATAATTCTTAGTAACAAGTATGTGCGGTGTTTTGTAGAAGAGTCCCACTCCACCTCCCCTTTTGTCCTGTCTGGAGCAGAGAATCACATTATATCCAGCCGACACTGCATATGGAAATTGCTCCTCATTTCGGCCAAGCCAGGTTTCTGTTATGCAGAGCACATCAAACTTGTGCGAAAGTAGAAGCTCTTCTACAGTTTCAAGCTTGTTACGGATGCTACGGGCATTCTGATAGAATATAGAGATGCTATTATGTCTGGGGATATTCCTTAGTATCCTCTGCGGTCTTTTTCTCTCTTTTTTTAAGGCGTTTCTTTCAGATATCCTAACAGGAATTATTTTGAATTGGCTTCCATTCATGATTTCGGTAGTGAGTCAGCTAGTGGGGTTGACTGGACCCTGAATGTGACCGTGGCTTGATTGGCTGTGCCTCTGAAGTCTGGTGGGCGGCGAGGATTGAAAGTAGGGCCTGATGAGGAGCCCTTGAGGCCAAGTGGATGGCTGACACAGGATTTTATATTGGGTACTGTTGCAGTCTAATCTGAAAGATGAATAAGAAGGCCATTTTGTGGGTAGTTGGTATACATCAACGGATATATTCAAATGATCACTTATGCCATTTTTAACTTGCTCAGAGGTTGTGTGTGGAGCCAATCGTGAGATGAATAGGCTTTTGCGAGTGGGTTGTTGGTCGACGTGTGCTACGTTGCCAGTAGTCTTGAGCCAAGAAGTTGGGGCTGTCCCAGTTATATATGATCTTCTCGATCTCTTGTTTCTTCGTGTCTCAGGTACCATCCTTGCCGTTTGGCGCTTTTCCTTCGTTGTGTTTCCTTTGGATACGTGAGGGGACGGCCCGGCGACAGCCTCAGCCCACGAGTGGGAGCCAAGGTGAGTTTCTGTAGGAGTTTCCTGACAGTGTCTACTAACAGAATTGGGATGAATGGTATTTGTAATCATGGATCTATCCAAAATTTGATTCGGTGCGTCAAGCTGGCGAGGTGTGCATGTTCGGCCTGCTGTAAAGAGAGCTAGGGGATCTACACTTGCAGCGTTACTTTCATAAGTTGATACCTCATAGGTTTCTTTTTGATTCCGCATTGGGTTCTTTTTCAGTGCGGAAGTCTGATTGTATGCTGTTACATCATTCTCGTTATGTGTCATCCCATTGGTGGGTATAGAAGAGGTGAATGGGAATCCTGCACCTTGGCCTAGCTTCGAAGTGAAACTATTCATAGTCATGCTCTTAAGTTCTTCAAGTTGTCTCTTCAGATGAGATACTTCTTGCAGGATCTCTAAGTTTTGAGCCCGCAGAAACTGGTTTTCGGTGAAGAGATCAGCGACGCATTCAAAAATTCTTTCCATCTTACCTAACGTAATCCTTGCATTATCTGTTTGTAGGGCTGTGATAGTTCTCGTGTGTTCAGTGATGATTTCTATAAGGCTTCTACTAATTAAATCGTTAGTGATTACTTGGTCAGTATTGGCCATCGGGCTTTCAGGCATACTAGTTTTTGTGTTAGAGCCATTACAAGCAATGTCTGTTCCGTTTTCGTTAGTAACAACACAGTCAGAAGGTTCGGCAGGCGGTAATGATGTCAGTGATGTGAATTTGTCGACGTCAGTGTCATGGATACTGTTGTCTGCTTTCCGTGGGTTTACGGTTTCATTCTCTCTGTTGATTTCGCTCGTTCTGTTACAAATATCACATGTCCACACCTTTCGCCGTTCTTTATTCAGCTTCCATAACACTGTGGGGGTGCACGGCTTACAAAATCCCCTCTTGCACGAAAGACAGCTCAGAAATACAGCTGATTTCACCACCTTACAGATAGCGCAGTTGAATTGATTATTTGGCATTTTTTCCGTTGAGTATTCTCTTTCCAAAGCTCTAAGTTCAGTTTCCACAAACTGCTTGATTAAAAAAATGCTCAACCAGGGGAATGTTCCGTAAAATTAGCTGGAGGCAAGGATTAACTTTACTACCCTTTAGCAGGTTACTCTTGGGAATTAGCGTATTACCTTTGACCTTGTTCTTCTCGCATTCAGAAACGGGGTTAGATAGGCTTTGAGCGACTTCTATATACTGTACTTAGCGATAGTCTTAAATAAAATTAATATAGACGATTACCTGAAAACAATCATATTCAGAAGACGTTACTATGGGATCTGCGACGATGAGACGAACCATCTGATATAAATTGCATACTTGCGAGAATAAGAAACACTGTATTATTGCAAGATATAGGGAGAACTTCGTTCAGGGCGACCTTACACTACTCGCGCATGCACTCTATATCTATTACTTTAATCGGAGCTCATTCGCAAGCTGCCACACACTATACGCGCACGCACTTGCTCCAATTCAAAACTTTATGTACGTATCGTATTCCCAGCAATATCCACTAGGCCTAACTGTCAACAATGCGTGTATGACTTCAGCAAAGCGTTAGCAAAATGCTAAGCCTAAAGGGATTAGGTAGATGACGAGAGAGTACAGATAAGATAACCCTCGTAATAACAAAATTTTCTCACCCACGTAATCCTCTTGCGAAGTTCTTTGAGCTGGCACACTTTTCCGGTGGAAGAAAACACTTTAAACACATTAAAATAACTCAACATTCAGGAGCTCCAGAACACGTGGCTACAATGAATGACGGCCATATTATCTCATTATATCTCTATTTCCACTAACTAACTAACACTTTAACCGCTTGGCCTCCTAGCGGCACTGCTCCTGCCTCCCCGTGGCGGGTCCGGAAATCTTGGCAAGTAAGACCACTTGCCAAGGGCTAAAAGGAGCAAACATGGCAAACACTGACCATCAGGATATTGAGAACGAAAATCCAAAGAGACAAAAGACTGATCGGGTGGAGCAACCTTGCCCATCGTTCTTAATCATCCACTCTCTTACTAGTCAGCCCATTAATAAATTGTCTCCGTTTGTCATACAAAAACATCTGGAGGGTATTGCAGGATCTCCCAAGATGGTGAAGAGACTGCAATCAGGAGACTTACTAGTAGAAACCACCAACCACAGACATTCTGAGAAGCTGTTACAGCTTACAAGTTTTGCTGGAATTCCAGTTAAAATATCCCCGCACACAACCTTAAATTCATCTAAGGGTGTGATATCCGGTTGGGACTTATTAAACGTTACTGAGGAAGAAATAACCCAAGAGCTGCAGGGACAACACGTAATTGAAGCAAGACGAATAATGATCAAAAATGATAATGTACTTACACCTACAAGAAATATTATTCTCACCTTCAATACACCCAACTTACCCTCCTCTGTAAAAGCAGGTTATTTACTTTGCCGAATCCGGCCTTACATTCCAAACCCTTTAAGGTGTTACAAATGTCAAAAGTATGGCCACTCACAAACTGTATGCAGAGGAGTTCCTGTCTGCCCTAATTGTGGATCTGCAGATCACATACAAAGTAACTGTACAGCTACAAAAATGAACTGCCCAAATTGCAAAGGTGACCATCCTGCATATTCCAAGACATGCGAAAAGTGGAAAACCGAGAAAAAAATAGTAAAATACAAGGTCGAGAACAAAGTAAGTTACCCAGAAGCGAGAAAATTAGTTGCTCCAACTATAACCAAAAATATGACATATGCCAATGCTGTGAAAAAATATCAGACAGTCTCCACTCAAACTGATGTAACAGTTCCCACTAACAAATCAATTTCTGATTGGGCTAGAAATGTTCTTTCTAAGCAACAAACCAAGTTCTCTGACCAAGCCAATAATACTCCTCTGACAATACCAGCGGCATCACCTACTCCAGTCATAGATACCATATCTCATAGTTCAAACGCAAATGTAGTAAAAAAATTTTCAGGACACAACCATGGACACAGATGGCACATCCATACAGGATGATCCCCCTCTAGAAATCCATGCAGAAGAAGAAATGGACACAGGTCGACCAGTTTTCTCCAAAAAAGATAAAACTAAATTAGAGCGTCATAAGCCAGTAACCTTCAAAAAACAGTCAGATACAGCTCCTTCAATAAAACACAAATAATGCCTTGTATTTTACAATGGAACTGCAGAGGCTTTCGTTGCAACACAGATGATATCCGTGATCTAATTAGCCGATATTCTCCAGTTGCCCTTTGTCTTCAGGAAACTTACCTAACCTCGCAAATTTCTCCTTCAATAAAAAACTATTGTCTCTATCGAAGAGATCGTAACACAGCAAATGCTGCCCATGGTGGTGTAGCAATTAGCCGATATTCTCCAGTTGCCCTTTGTCTTCAGGAAACTTACCTAACCTCGCAAATTTCTCCTTCAATAAAAAACTATTGTCTCTATCGAAGAGATCGTAACACAGCAAATGCTGCCCATGGTGGTGTAGCAATCCTGATAAACTCAAAGATCCCAACTAAACATATTCCACTTCAAACAGAAATAGAAGCTGTTGCTGTTCATATAACTCTGAATATTTCAATAACAGTTGTTTCAATATACCTACCACCAAACCATACTTATTGTTTAAAAGATCTTGAAGATCTATTCATACAGATACCTCCACCTCTCTGTATATTAGGGGATTTTAATGGGCACCACCCCTTATGGGGCGATCCTAAACTAGACACACGTGGTCGACTCGTTGAAAGCTTTCTAGAGTCACAAAACCTCACCTTACTCAATACTGGTACGCACACTCACATACAACTCCCAACTGGACACACCTCAGCAATAGATCTCTCAATTTGTTCTCCAATACTCTATCCAACCATAGAGTGGTATGTTTTAAATGATCCAATGGGCAGTGACCATCTTCCAATCATATGCAATGTTTTAATGTCACAGACTCCATCAAACAAGCTCCGCAGGAAATGGAAATTTGTTCGGGCAAACTGGGCAAAATTTCGATCATCAATCTCTCTTGACGAGGAAAAAATCCAGCTCCAAAATATTGATAATGTAACAGACTACATCACATCACATCTCCTAAAAGTGGCCAAGGACACAATACCATTATCAAACCCCCCTGATAGCAAGCATTATAATTATTGGTGGAATGATGAGTGCACAAAAGCAAAGAAAGCAAAAATCAAAGCCTGGAATTTATTTCGGCGATGTCCAACCCCAACCAATCTCATTAATTATAAGAAGCTAAGAGCAAAAGCACGATTTGTACAAAAGCAAGCTAAGAAAGAATCCTGGACCCGTTTTGCATCGACCTTTAACAGAAACACTGATCCGAAAACTATATGGAAAAAAATTAGACAGTTATCTGGTAAGTTTCCTACTATACCTTCTCCAATCCTCTCCTGGAAAGGGCAAGATCTATCCAGTTTCTTAGACATTGCTAATGCTTTGGGCGATACTTTTGCTGAAATATCAGCGGCATCAGCATATCCTACATCATTCCAACGAATTAAAAACACTAGAGAAAAGCATGCCATAAAATTTCAAACCGCATGTACTCTTCCATATAACAAACCTCTGCAATACTTTGAACTTCTGCATGCAATTAGAACAGCCCACAATGGGGCAGCCGGGCCAGATGGGATTTATTATGTCATGCTTCAACATCTCGATGACAAAGCTTTAAGCCTGCTTCTGGTTTTTTACAATCGTATATTTTTAGAAAACGTTTTTCCAACTTCTTGGCACCACTCTACTGTTTTGGCATTCCTAAAACCTGGGAAAGATCCAACTAACCCCTATAGCTATAGACCGATCTCTCTATCAAGCTGCCTGAGCAAAATCCTTGAAAAAATTGTCCACAGAAGACTCGTATGGATCATTGAGTCACAACATCTAATGAGCCATAGCCAATATGGCTTTCGTAAAAATAGGTCATGCTTAGATCTTATGGTCAAGGCTGAATTTGCCATTCGAAATGCCTTTGTTAAACGGGAACATCTTGTAATGGTTTCAATAGATATCGAGAAGGCTTTTGACACTACCTGGCGGCATGGCATACTTAGTGATCTTTACTCTCTTGGTCTGCGAGGCAACCTTCCTATTTTTGTTCAGAACTTCCTACGTACTAGATCGTTTCAAGTTCAGTACCAAGATGCCCTCTCCAAAACGTTTATACAGGAAGAAGGAGTACCACAGGGATCAGTACTGAGTGCCACTTTGTTTGCTCTTAGAATAGATTCCATCACCAATCAGCTTCCAAATACAGTTGAGACCTACCTTTATGCAGATGATCTTTCCATCTCCTGCCATTCCCAAAATATGAGGTCTATTGAACGGCAGCTCCAGATATCACTTAATAAAATCCAACAGTGGGCCAGCCTCAATGGATATCGACTCTCGCAGCAGAAAACAGTTGCCATCCATTTTTGTAGACAGCGCAAACTTCATCTGGATCCTGAATTTCAAATTTATAATGTCTCCATCCCGGTCACTAATAGCATCAGATTTCTAGGATTAACATTTGATAATAAGTTAAATTTTTATAGACCACATTAAAAATGTACGTACTTCCTGTCTAAAAAAGTTAAATATACTCAGAGCTTTATCCTCCCAAACATGGGCCCCGAGTGCCAAGCGTTTCTAGTGATCAGGCGATTTCTGTGCAATTCTAAAGCGATTCATAAAGTGAAAGAGTGTTAGATATATCAAGAGTTTAAAGTTAATTCTCTTCTGTAAATATATATAGTTACTGAAAAGTATCAGTGCAAAGGTTCCTAAGAAAGGAAAGTCACCTTTCTTTTATATATATTCTAGTCCTACTAACTACTAATCTACTTCCGCTTGGTCACTAGGTGGCACCGCTCCTGCCTCCCCGTGGCGGGGCCGGAAACCTGGGAGGAAAAGCTCTCACTCCCAGGGCCAAAAGGAGCAAACATGAATGACTCAAACATTACCACGAATCCCAAAGATCTGACTCCTTTGAGTCGGAAAAATGAGGACAATGTGACTACTGCAACCAAAAGGCAAAAAAAGGAAATAGCATCACTTAATGCACCTACCTTTATTGTCTTTAATTCTACGACAGAACAGCCATTAGGAAAATTGTCGCCATTCGTCATCCAGAAATGTTTAGAAAGTGTGGCTGGAACACCAAAAAATGTTAAGCGACTAAAATCAGGCGACATTCTAGTCGAGACAGCAAATGCCAAACACGCAGAAAGACTGCTTCAAATGAAAACATTTGGTGGGATCCCAGTAAAGGTCTCTCCCCATAATACGCTAAATACATCGAAAGGAGTAATTTCTGAGTGGGACCTTATCAGCGTCTCCGAAGAAGAAATTAAAAATGAACTTGAAAATCAAGGCGTTATAGCTGTGAGAAGGATTAAAATTACAAGAGATGGGACACTTATCCCAACCAGAACTATCATACTAACGTTCAACACTCCTAAACCACCTACAACTGTGAAGGCCGGATATCTAAATTGTAACATCAGACCATACATTCCAAATCCTCTCCGCTGCTTTAAATGCCAAAAGTATGGTCATTCACAAATGGCATGCCGTGGTGTAGCTATCTGTTCCAACTGCGGGTCCCAGGATCACAGCAATCAGAACTGTTCATCCGAGAAACCGAAATGTCCAAACTGCAAGGGAGACCATTCTGCCTATTCCAAGAATTGTGAATATTGGAAAAGAGAAAAGCAGATTCAGCGGTATAAAGTGGAACATTCTGTCACATACCAAGAAGCTAAGAGAACTATACACCCGACTATCTTAAACAGACCTTCCTACGCGCAGATCATAACGAATTGTCGTACAATAGAAACCCAAACAGATTTTACAATTCCTCCAAAGAAATCTATCTCAGACTGGGCACGAGCACTACTCACAATTTCCCAGCCAAAACATCAAGAGAAACTCACCAACACACCACTTTCCGTGCCTCCCGATAAGAAACACTCAGAATCGAAAGCACCTCAAGGAAAACATAATGTCATAAGTCAGAAGGCAACCGAACAAATGGAGACAGAAGCAACCAACCAAGCAGATGAACCAGTATTAGAGATTTTCGCGGAAGACGATATGGACACCGGAAAACCATATTTCCCGAAAAAGGAAAAACCAACGTGTGAAAGACTTAAAACAGCATCTAGGAAACAGACCGAAAACCTCTCCAAAACAAAATAATGAAAACCATAATCCAGTGGAATTGTAGAGGACTCCGCACTAACATAGGTGATATATATGACCTGATTACACAGTATGCACCATTATGTCTTTGCTTACAAGAAACCTACCTCAGACCTCAAGACTCTACCTTAATAAAGAACTATACAGCATACCGAAAGGACAGAGTAACAGGTGGCACAACCCATGGTGGTGTGGCAATACTAATAAATTCTCGCATTCCTTCCCAGATTGTCCCGCTAAACACAACCCTTGAAGCGATTGCAGTACGCATAGCCGCTAGATCCCTCATAACAGTAATAACAATTTATGTTCCACCAAACCAAAATTTATTACAACAGGACTTAGAAGACATTGTAAGGCAGTTGCCAACCCCCTTCTGTATACTAGGCGACCTCAATGGGCATAGCCCTGTGTGGGGTAACACAACCACAGATCGGAGAGGAAAACAAATTGAAAAATGGATAGACGAGAATGATTTAACTTTGTTGAACGACGGCACACATACTTATACACATCTTCCATCAGGAAATCCCCTCGACGTGGGCACCTGTACGTGGTGAGGGGACCTCCCAGTGATGCTGCTGGTTTACCAGATTAGCATCACTGGGATCTAACGCCCATACCTTGGTTCCAGGGTTACATCTTTGGAATCCGGCGTGTGCAGCCGTGCGCCGCGACCCGTGGAAGCGGAAAGGGGGATCCTGGTGGTTGAGGGGCCCAGCCTTAATACACCACTTTGGCCCCTGCTTCGACAAGACGGGCGGTCCCGGACCGGCTCGACTGGGATCAATCGGCGGGTGGTTTTATACTGCTAGGGTCAACTGCGTTCCAATAAGTCTCCCTCCCTTTGGTCCTGGGACGGGATAAAGACTTATTGGTAACGTGGGTATGGTGTTCTAAGCGAACTCGGCGTCCCATTCGTGTACGCAGTACCTGCTAGTTCACGAGTGGGCGCCCCCTCGTAGGGCTCCGTGGTGGGTGAGGTACTTAGGCATCAGACATTTTTTCTTTACTCCTATGAGTAATTTAAATTCTTCTTCTGGGGCCCCAACAAGGCCCCTACCTAATCGATCGTCGGAAGAAAGTGAGAGCAATTCTGCTAAAAGAGCCAGAACTGAGGAGAAAACACCATCTGTGACACCGCTTTTCCTCATTCTCCATTCCACAGGAGAGCAGTCAATAGGGAAAATGTCACCTTTCTTTATCCAGAAAGGATTAGAAGGGATGGCAGGTTCACCCAAATCCGTAAAACGGCTGCGTTCTGGAGATATTCTTATTGAAGCATCGAATATAAATCAAGCAGAAAAAATTTTGAAAGCCACATCTATAGGGGGAATACCCATTATTGTAACCCCTCACAAAACTTTGAACTCTTCACGAGGTGTCATATCAGAGTGGGATCTCCTTCATGTTTCTGAAGAAGAGATCTGCTCTGAATTAAAAGAACAAGGAGTAACAGCTGTCAAGCGAATATCCATGCGTAAGGATGGGAATCTTGTCCCTACCCGAGTTCTCATCCTAACATTCAACACCCCAAGGCCTCCAAGTTCCATCAAGGCAGGGTACTTAAACTGCCCAGTGAGGATTTATGTTCCAAACCCACTGAGGTGTTTTAAATGTCAAAAGTACGGCCACTCACAAACAGCTTGTCGTGGTAACCCTGCCTGTGCTCGATGTGGTGCTAAAGATCACGAGAGCAAGGAATGTATAGCTCCTAAGCCTAACTGTATTAACTGCCAAGGAGAGCACCCTGCATACTCTCGAGCATGCCAGCGATGGAAGGACGAAAAGGAGATACAAAAGTTAAAAACGGAGCTTAACATCTCCTACCCAGAGGCTAGAAAACGCATACAACCAATAAATAGCGGGAAGCCTTCATATGCTCAGAAGGTTTCTGCGAAGTGCACTATCGGTACACAAACAGATATGACTATACCACCAAGAGAGTCATTCACGCCGATTGCCCGCTATTTATTGAGTTCACAAAAGCCCACCACAAAAACACAATCAGCTGCTACTCCAATATCCGTACCTCCTAGTGCCCCACCACTAACAAAACCAAGTGGTAAAAAAGAGCAACCAAAATTAACAGAATCAATGGATGTAGAGGACAAGGAGGTACCGGACGATTCAGTCTTGCAACTCTTCGTGGAGGAAGAAATGGACACCGGACAGCGTCCATTCTTCCCCAAAAAAGATAAAGCCAAGACTGATAAAAGTAAGCCCTCAGCACCTCGGAAACCGCCTGATGGACCCACCAAGCCAAAATAATGGCTAAATTCCTACAATGGAATTGTCGTGGATTCCGGCGAAATACAGATGACATCAAGGCCCTCCTGCAAAAGCACGAGCCAGTTTGCTTTTGCTTGCAGGAGACTTATCTAAAGGCAAATGATGATCCCACCATGCATAACATCACAATCTTTCGTAAGGATAGAATTGCGGATGGTCCTGCTCATGGAGGAGTGGCTATCCTTGTGAATAATCAGACTCCAGTTCAGCCCTTGCTAATTACAACCAGCATAGAGGCTGTTGCAATTCGCCTTACAGTGGGATTTCTATTAACGGTCTGCTCTATTTATTTGCCACCTGGGACTGATATCTCCCAGGAAGACCTTGATGATCTTCTAACGCAGTTGCCTCCCCCTTTCTTACTTCTCGGGGATTTTAATGGACACAATACCCTGTGGGGTAGTGCTAACATCAACGGAAGGGGACGAGTCATAGAGCGTATGCTCAATGACAATGACCTTTCCCTTCTAAATACTGGAACAAACACCTTCTTCCACATGCCTACCCGTACTTTTTCTGCCATTGATCTCTCTATCTGCTCCCCTTCTCTACTCCCTTCACTCACTTGGGAAGTGGAGGAGAATCCATACGGAAGTGATCACTTCCCTGTGATAACCTTGTTACACAGTGGGAGACCATGTCTTCCCTTCAGGTTACCGCGGTGGAAGATTGATCAGGCTGACTGGACTGCCTTCCAACATCAGGCAAATTTTGATCGTAGCACAGTCAGTCAGGAGCCTATCAATGATGCAGTTAAGTACATCACAGAAAATATTGTCCAAGCAGCTGCGAATGCTGTTCCAAAAACATCTGCCCGGTTTCCACCATTTCCCAAACCATGGTGGAATTCACAATGCACAGCAGCCAAAAAGGCTCAAAACAAAGCGTGGGGGATATTCCGTCGATATCCTACCACGACCAACCTTATAGCCTTTAAACGTGCACGAGCCAAAGCACGCTACATCCGTCGTCAGAGTCAAAAGGAATCGTGGATCCGTTTTACATCATCTATTAACCAGTCTACCAACTCTAAGGTAGTCTGGGAAAAAATCCGGAAAATGAAGGGTAAATACACAGCACACCCCTCATCGGTCCTTGAATATAATGGATGTACTATTGCAGACTCTACTGCAATAGCCAATGCTCTTGGGGAAACATTTTCTAAGATCTCTGCAACGTCATCTTACTCCCCAGAGTTTCTGGTCTTAAAGTGCAAGACTGAAAATCAGGCCCTTAAATTCACATCGAAGGGTTCCCACCCATATAATGGGCCATTTACTATCCACGAGCTAAAAACAGCACTTGCCCATACAAAGGCTACCGCTGTTGGACCAGACAACATCCATTATGAAATGATCAAACATCTTTCACCAGAATCCATGGACTGTTTGCTTTTCATGTATAACAGAATCTTCCTTGAAGAGCACTTTCCGGATACCTGGCGCAAGGCAACTATACTTGCTTTTGCTAAGCCGGGAAAGGATCCTAAATGTCCAAAAAACTATCGTCCTATTGCTCTGACCAGCTGTCTGTGCAAAATATTGGAGAGAATGGTCAATGCTCGTCTCTTATGGTATTTAGAATCGAACGACCTTCTCTCCCTCTTTCAGTGCGGCTTCCGAAGAAACAGGTCCACACTGGACCACTTAATTAGACTGGAAACATCAATCCGTGATGCTTTCCTAAAAAGAGAACACTTGGTGTCCATCTTCTTTGACATGGAAAAAGCGTACGACACAACTTGGAGATTTGGTATTTTAAAAGACCTTTACAATCTCGGTCTGAGAGGCCACCTTCCCATTTTTATTAAAAACTTTTTATCCTGCCGTTATTTCCAAGTTCGTGTAGGATCCTCCCTTTCACGGCCTTTTTATCAAGAGGAGGGGGTACCGCAAGGATCTGTCTTAAGTGTTACGCTTTTTGCCATTAAAATAAATTCTATTTCTGAACAACTTCCTCCAACTATAAACAGTGCACTCTATGTCGATGACTTCAGCATATTCTCTCAATCATGCAATATGAGGGTTATTGAGAGACAACTGCAACAAGCTATTGACCGCGTTAACACCTGGGCCACGGCCAATGGATTCAGGTTCTCACCGGAGAAGACCGTTTGCGTCCATTTTTGTCGCAAACGTAACCTCCACCCTGAGCCTGAATTACGACTTGGACAAAGCACCATTCCAGTTGTATCAGAGGCGAAATTCCTGGGACTCATTTTTGACAAAAAGTTGACATTTGTTCAACACATTCGTCAGCTACGTACGAAGTGTACGAGAGGGCTTAACATCCTCCGCTCTCTCTCTTCTACCTCTTGGGGTGCAGACCGATGCACTCTTCTACGTCTGTACCGTGCACTTGTACGTTCAAAATTGGACTATGGGTCTCAGGTATATGCATCTGCCAGAAATAGCGCTGTTCGTTGGCTTGACCCCGTCCATCATCAAGCCATCCGCATTGCTACCGGTGCTTTTAGAACTTCGCCTGTCCAAAGTCTGTACGCCGAAGCAAATGAACCATCTTTGTCGCTTCGGCGAATGCAGTTGTCTCTGCAATATGCCTTCAAGCTGAAGTCCCTGCCGGACCACCCCACGTGGACATCCGTTTTCGAGCCACGATGGGAAAATCTTTATAACACACGACGCAATGCCAATCGGCCATTCGGCATTCGTGTTCAAGAGCTACTCAATGAGCTTAACATCTCGGTAGACAAGGTTGCTCGATCATCACAGGAGCCCCTTCCACCCTGGCATGCACAAACACCAGCATGTGACTTCTCGCTCAAACTTGCGACGAAGTCTAATACTCCGCCCTCTGTCTACTTTCAGCTCTATTCACAACACCGTGCAGAACATTCTGACTTCTTGCCAGTTTACACAGACGGCTCGAAGTCGGAATCATATGTAGGATCTGCTGCTGTTTTTCCAGATAAAACCATATCAGAGCAGATACCTGTTAACTGCAGCATTTACACTGCAGAGCTGCATGCCATAGAGTTAGCTCTAGATCACATAAGAAAACACCGTTACCAACGGTGTATTATATATGCCGATTCAATGAGTGCACTACAGGCTTTATCAGCGATGTCACACACCAATCATCCAACCCTGTCCCGAATTCAGCAGATAATATACAGCCTCGATGCAAGCGGATTCGATATCCGCTTCTGCTGGATCCCCAGTCACATCGGGATTAGAGGAAATGATTTGGCTGACACTGCAGCCAAATCGACAGCCCTGACGGATAATCTTGACCTGTTAGTCCCCTATACAGACTACAGGCAAGTGATCCGTAGTAACCTGCAATCTCAGTGGCAAGATTCGTGGCATCGACTGATTACTACAAACAAACTATGTCGAATTAAGCCTGTGATCCATCCTTGGCGGTCCAGCTTTCGCAGGGATCGCAAAGAGGAAGTTGTTCTTGCTCGGCTCCGCATAGGACACTGTTATTTGACACACTCCTTTTTGCTGAGGGCTGATGACCCTCCTATGTGTGAGCAATGCGACACCGTTTTAACCGTCGAACACATTTTATGTGATTGTTCTAGTTTTATAAATGCTCGTCTTACTGCTTTTACCCATCTGACTGATCCGTATACACTCAGTCAGATTTTAAATGACAACGACAATGTGTCAGCAGTTTTTAAATTTTTAAAGTCGATCAATTTGTATACAGTCATATGAAATAAACAATTTGCTTTTGTCATTGTACTGATTTTATGACTGTATGCACCTTAAGACGAAGTAGCTTTTTACAAGTTGCCAGTCTTACCTTTTTATATTTTAACTTTTTCCTGGCGCACTATAACCCTGCTGTTTTTGCGCCACAAAAATCAAAATCAATCAATCAATCAACCATCAGGAAATACTACAGCTATAGACCTGTCTATATGTTCTCCAATACTATTTCCAAGACTTGATTGGTCAGTGCACAGTGATCCTCTCAGCAGTGATCACTATCCAATAATCATCACCATGGCATTAGGAACCACATGCAAGTCACGCAAAACTCCCAGATGGAAAATAAATGAAGCAGATTGGGAAACTTATAAAACATTAGCAAAACTAAATGTTGATACCATCAAGCAAAAACCGTTAGATGCAGCAGTACAATATATAACAAATAAAATAATTCAAGCTGCTGAACACTCTATCCCAAAAACATCGTCTCACTTTCCAACACATCCAAAATCATGGTGGAATGCAGAATGTGCGCAGACTAAGAAAGAGCGAAACAAAACCTGGAATACTTTTCGCAGATATCCAACTTTAGAGAACCTCATATTGTTCAAGAAGGCACGGGCAAGAGCCAGATATATTAGGCGGGCCAGTAGGAAAGAATCCTGGATAAAATTTGCATCTACATTAACAAGTTCCACACCATCTAAAACTGTCTGGAATAAAATTAACAAAATGAGTGGCAGATACCCGATTACCCCAACTCCGATCCTAAACTGGAATGGACAAGTCACTGCAGAGCCATCAGAAATAGCCAATGCACTGGGCGAAACCTTCGCCAGAATATCAGCGACCACTTCATATACTCCCAGTTTTCAAATATACAAAGCAAGAATGGAAAGACATAAACTGAATTTTTCCACAAGAAATAATGAAGAGTACAACCTACCCTTAACATTCTACGAATTGAAACACGCTCTATCCCAGACAAAGCAAAGTGCTGTAGGTCCAGACCAAATCCACTATATGATGTTAAAACAACTCGATGATCAATCCCAAATGGCATTACTAGAACTATATAACAGAATCTTCCTAGAAAACCAATTTCCAGACAGTTGGCGTCATGCAATAATTCTTGCTTTCCCAAAATCGGGGAAAGACCTGTCTGACCCACGCAACTACCGTCCAATTGCTCTAACCAGTTGCCTGGGAAAAGTTATGGAGAAAATTATCAATGCTCGTCTAACATGGTTTTTGAACAGAAATAACCTCCTCAATCCAGCACAGCATGGTTTCAGAAAAAATCGTTCAACACTAGATTTACTGATCAAATTAGAAAACAGTGTGCGGAATGCCTTTATCCGAAAAGAGCACCACGTAATGATATGTTTCGACATAGAAAAAGCTTACGATACTGCGTGGCGTTATGGAATTATTCAAAACCTATACCACCTTGGATTACGTGGACATCTTCCTAAATATATTCAAAATTTCTTACTCCACAGGTCATTTCAAGTTAGATTGCAGAATACTCTTTCAAAAGTTTTCACCCAAGAAGAGGGTGTACCTCAGGGGTCTGTGCTTAGCACAACCCTCTTTGCTATCAAAATAAACTCCATAACTGAGCATATACCAAAACCTATTGATACCGCTTTATACGTTGATGATTTCAGTATGTCCTATCATTCTCAGAGTATGCGAACTATAGAACGGCAGTTACAGGGAGCAATAAATAAAATAAGTCAATGGGCACAAACAAATGGCTTCCGGTTTTCCACACAGAAAACTGCATGTATACACTTCTGTAGGAAACGAAACCTACACCCAGATCCTGAACTTAAGCTAGATGGATATATGATCCCAGTTGTACCAAACATAAGATTCTTAGGACTTCTCTTAGATAAAAAACTGACATTCCTTGAACATATTAAGCAACTAAGACATTCTTGCATCAAGAAGTTAAATCTACTCAAAGTTCTCTCCGCAACAACTTGGGGTGCAGATCGACATACACTACTTAAACTTTATCGAGCAATAGTGCGTTCCAAGCTGGACTATGGAGCACCAGTTTACGACTCTGCAAGACCAAGTGCACTGAGATGGTTAGATCCCATACACCACAGTGCACTCCGTATAGCACTTGGAGCTTTTCGCACTTCGCCTGTACAAAGCCTATATGCAGAAGCCCATGAACCTTCACTACAACGTAGACGACAGAACTTATTATTACACTATGCTGCAAAGATAAAATCCATCACCGACCATCCAAATAGAGAGGTTCTGTTTTCATCGTACTTGGAAAATGTATACCAAGCCCATCCACGAATAAACCGCCCTTCCAACATCCGACTAAAAGATTTACTGTTATGCCGAGAGCTTAATTATGATAGCATAGCTACCACGACTACACACATTATTCCACCATGGATCATAATTCAACCTGTGTGTGACCTGCATTTCCAATCTTGGGGGAAAACAAATCTCCCGAGAACAAACTACCAGCAACTACATGCAGCATACAAAGAAAAATATGAACATTCAACTTTCATATACACAGATGGCTCAAAAACAGAAACTTGTGTAGGAGCTGCGATTCACTCTGAAGACTGTACTCTCATCCAACAACTTCCAAAAGAATGCAGCATCTTTACAGCAGAATTACAAGCCATTTTGATGGCCGTAAACAAAATTAAACATGAACAGATAGCAGACAGCATAATTTTCACGGACTCGCTTAGCTCTGTCATTGCTTTACAGAATGCCAATACTAAAGCACACCCAGTTTTACAACAGGTACAATATACAGTATCTAAGCTATTGCAAAATAATCACAAGATCAGTTTCTGTTGGATTCCAGGCCACACAGGAATAACTGGGAATGAAAAAGCAGATAAAGCGGCAAGAGAAGCTGCTACCTCTTACTATGCATTCCGCTCAATACCATATACCGATTACAAGTCGTTAATCCACCAAAGCAGTTTAAAACAATGGCAACAACATTGGAAAGATCAAAGTAACAACAAACTTCGTGTAATTAAACAAACACTCCGACCATGGACTACCAGTTGCCGATCCAACAGACACGAAGAAGTGATCCTTGCTCGATTGCGAATTGGGCATACCCATATGACCCATTCTTACCTACTCAGAGGTGAAGACCCTCCTCAGTGCCAAAACTGTCAAGTTCCACTCACTGTACATCACTTCATGGTGAACTGTCCAAGATTTACTTCAGAACGTATAAAAGCCTTTCAAATAACCACGAACGCACAAAACAACCTAACGCTCAAAACAATTTTAGATAACCGGCCAAATATTACCGACGTTTTCTTTTTCCTTAAGTTAATCGGATACTACCAAAACATATAAAAATAAATAGTGTAACATTTACCAAAAAAGTTACGTAATTATAAAATAAAATCTTGGCTTCCCATCTGAACAACATAATAAAAAATGTCGAAATATGAAACTCTAACCTAGATTAGGCGCATTATAGCCTAAGCTGCTCTTGCGCCAATAGCTCTCAAACAACAACAACAACAACATCCCAAACATGGGGCGCAGATCGTACATCTCTGCTTCGGCTATACCGGACATTAATAAGATCCCGTCTTGATTATGGAGCTCCCATCTATGATTCAGCCAGATTGAGTGCATTGTGTTGGCTTGATCCAATTCAACACAGTGCCTTGAGACTTTCACTCGGTGCTTTCAGAACATCACCAGCACATAGTCTCTACATTGATGCCCATGAACCGCCACTAACTTTACGTAGGAAAACACTGTTATTGAACTATGCTGTCAAGATACAAAGCTGTGCCATGCATCCGACTCAGTCATACCTGTTCAATCCACCATTAGAAAACCTTTTCAGAAATAAACCAAGCGTAGTAAAGCCAGCTGGTCTTCGCCTTCTTGAACTGATGCAAATTTGGAATGTTTCCATCCTTTCCGTACAACAGACAACAACTTGTCCTCAACCACCATGGTTTCCACCACCTATACCGACCTGTAACACCTACCTCTCTCAATGGGGTAAGAACATTTTACAAACATCAAATAACTTCACGAAGCTCACATTCAAAGATACTTTGACTTCTCTCCAATTTATACAGACGGCTCTAAATCTAATTCAAACGTTGGAGCAGCTGCAGTGTTTCCAAATACCGTTATTTCAGCATCCTTGCCATCTGAATTCAGTATCTTCTCAGCTGAATTATATGCTATCAAACTAGCTTTACAGAATCTCTCTTCTGACTGTGCTTTAAAATATGTTATTTACACTGATTCACTCAGCTCAATCTTGGCTTTATATAACTCCTTAAATAAAGTACACCCTGTTCTAGACGAAATAAAAAGCATATTACTGAAAATTGAAGAACGCCATCAACTGGTCACCTTCTGCTGGATTCCAGCTCATTCTGGCATTTTGGGCAATGAACTGGCTGATAAAGCTGCAAAAAATCCAACTAGCTTCGACTTAACTGATATTCCTGTTCCGCCATCAGACTATGCATTAATCATTCAGTCTGCATGCCTGTCAAAATGGACAGCAATATGGCACTCTCAAATTAATAATAAATTATTTCAATTTAAACATGATCCAAAAATTTGGCGCTCCAGTGTCCGCACATCAAGACGAGAAGAGGTAGTCCTTTCCAGGGTAAGAATAGGACATACTTACCTGACCCACCTTTATTTACTCACAGGGAACAACCCGCCACAGTGTCCACTTTGTAATGTAAATCTGAGTATTAAACACATTCTCATTGACTGCCCTTACTATGAACAAGACAGAACTTCAACCCTACTATCACTGATTAATCTTCGTAGACCAATAACTTTAGAGAATCTCATTGGAGATGACGCAGATATTTCCGAATTTTTCAACTTCTTAAAGCAAACTGGACTTTTTAATCAATTCTGAATTTATGAAACTTTATCATTTCTTTTTATTATAAACGAATAGGCCAAAGTAGCTTATGCGCCATCAAACCTCCATATCAACAACAACAACAACAACTCGGTGGGATTCCTTTTATGAGAATAAGCCACATGAAAATCGACCTGCTTCTCTCAGGGTCAAAGATCTTATTCTGAGTTGGAACATTGATTTAGCTGATATTTATCAGAACACAACTGCACCCATTCCACCTTGGATGTATGTTTGTGCCTCACATGACGCACATTTTCTCCAGTGGGGGAAGAATGTCATATCTCCCAATAACATGAGACAGTTGCACTCAGCTCATGCTAATCTTAACTCCGATTTCTGTAAAATATATACTGATGGGTCCAAAACTGATAGTATGGTAGGTGCTGCAGCTGTTTTTCCTACATGTACAATTTCAGCCACACTACCTTTATCATGCAGTGTCTTCACTACTGAACTTTATGCCATCAAGTTAGCACTTAGTAAGATTATTGAACTTTGCATCTCACCCGCAATAATTTACACGGATTCTCTCAGTGCTATCAATGCCATAAGGAAGAATTTCTCCTCTTCTCATCCTACATTGAAAGAAATTCATTCCCAACTATTTTCCTGTAGTATGTCCAATCTGTCAATCTGCTTTTGCTGGATCCCTGGCCATTCTGGCATTCCGGGAAATGAAAGTGCAGACTATGCCGCTAAACATCCTCAACCCACTCTCTCCCCTCGACGTGGGCACCTGTACGTGGTGAGGGGACCTCCCAGTGATGCTGCTGGATTTCCAGATTAGCATCACTGGGATCTAACGCCCATACCTTGGTTCCAGGGTTACATCTTTGGAATCCGGCGTGTGCAGCCGTGCGCCGCGACCCGTGGAAGCGGAAAGGGGGATCCTGGTGGTTGAGGGGCCCAGCCTTAATACACCACTTTGGCCCCTGCTTCGACAAGACGGGCGGTCCCGGACCGGCTCGACTGGGATCAATCGGCGGGTGGTTCTATACTGCTAGGGTCAACTGCGTTCCAATAAGTCTCCCTCCCTTTGGTCCTGGGACGGGATAAAGACTTATTGGTAACGTGGGTATGGTGTTCTAAGCGAACTCGGCGTCCCATTCGTGTACGCAGTACCTGCTAGTTCACGAGTGGGCGCCCCCTCGTAGGGCTCCGTGGTGGGTGAGGTACTTAGGCATCAGACATTTTTTCTTTACTCCTATGAGTAATTTAAATTCTTCTTCTGGGGCCCCAACAAGGCCCCTACCTAATCGATCGTTAGATGAGAGCGAAAGTAATTCAGCTAAAAGAGCCAGAACTGAGGAGAAAACAACATCTGTGACACCTCTCTTCCTCATTCTCCATTCCACCGGAGAGCAGTCACTTGGGAAAATGTCACCCTTCTTCATCCAGAAAGGATTAGAAGGGATGGCAGGTTCACCCAAATCCGTAAAACGGCTGCGTTCTGGAGATATTCTAATAGAAGCATCAAATGTTAATCAAGCTGAAAAGTTTTTGAAAGCCACATCTATAGGGGGAATACCCATCATCACAACCCCTCACAAAACTTTGAACTCTTCAAGAGGTGTGATATCAGAGTGGGATCTTCTTCACGTTTCTGAAGAAGAGATCTGCTCTGAATTAAAAGAACAAGGAGTAACAGCTGTCAAGCGAATATCCATGCGTAAGGATGGGAATCTTGTCCCTACCCGAGTTCTCATCCTAACATTCAACATCCCAAGGCCTCCAAGTTCCATCAAGGCAGGGTACTTAAACTGCCCAGTGAGGATTTACGTTCCAAACCCACTGAGGTGTTTTAAATGTCAAAAGTACGGCCACTCACAAACAGCTTGTCGTGGTAACCCTGCCTGTGCTCGATGTGGTGCTAAAGATCACGAGAGCAAGGAATGTATAGCTCCTAAGCCTAACTGTATTAACTGCCAAGGAGAGCACCCTGCATACTCTCGAGCATGCCAGCGGTGGAAGGACGAAAAGGAAATACAAAAGTTAAAAACGGAGCTTAACATCTCCTACCCAGAGGCTAGAAAACGCATACAACCAATAAATAGCGGGAAGCCTTCATATGCTCAGAAGGTTTCTGCGAAGTGCACTATCGGTACACAAACAGATATGACTATACCACCAAGAGAGTCATTCACGCCGATTGCACGCTATTTATTGAGTTCACAAAAACCCACCACAAAAACACAATCAGCTGCTACTCCAATATCCGTACCTCCTAGTGCTCCACCACTAACAAAACCAAGTGGTAAAAAAGAGCAACCAAAATTAAGAGAATCAATGGATGTAGAGGAAAAGGAGGTACCGGATGATTCAGTCTTGCAACTCTTCGTGGAGGAAGAAATGGACACCGGACAGCGTCCATTCTTCCCCAAAAAAGATAAAGCCAAGACTGATAAAAGTAAGCCCTCAGCACCTCGGAAGCCGCCTGATGGACCCACCAAGCCAAAATAATGGCTAAATTCCTACAATGGAATTGTCGTGGATTCCGGCGAAATACAGATGACATCAAGGCCCTCCTGCAAAAGCACGAGCCAGTTTGCTTTTGCTTGCAGGAGACTTATCTAAAGGCAAATGATGATCCCACCATGCATAACATCACAATCTTTCGTAAGGATCGAATTGCGGATGGTCCTGCTCATGGAGGAGTGGCTATCCTTCTGAATAATCAGACCCCAGTTCAGCCCTTGCTAATTACAACCAGCATAGAGGCTGTTGCAATTCGCCTTACAGTGGGATTTCTATTAACGGTCTGCTCTATTTATTTGCCACCTGGGACTGACATCTCCCAGGAAGACCTTGATGATCTTGTAACGCAGTTGCCTCCCCCTTTCTTACTTCTTGGGGATTTTAATGGACATAATACCCTGTGGGGTAGTGCTAACATCACTGGAAGGGGACGGGTCATAGAGCACATGCTCAATGACAATGCCCTTTCCCTTCTAAATACTGGAACAAACACCTTCTTCCACATGCCTACCCGTACTTTTTCTGCCATTGATCTCTCTATCTGCTCCCCTTCTCTACTCCCTTCACTCACTTGGGAAGTGGAGGAGAATCCATACGGAAGTGATCACTTCCCTGTGATAACCTTGTTACACAGTGGGAGACCATGTCTTCCTTTTAGGTTACCACGGTGGAAGTTTGATAAGGCTGACTGGAATGCCTTCCAACATCAGGCAAATTTTGACCTCAGTACAGTCAGTCAGGAGCCTATCAATGACGCAGTAACGTACATCACAGAAATAATTGTCCAAGCAGCTGCGAATGCTGTTCCAAAAACATCTGCCCGGTTTCCACCATTTCCCAAACCTTGGTGGAATTCACAATGCACAGCAGCAAAAAAGGCTCAAAACAAAGCGTGGGGGATATTCCGTCGATATCCTACCACTGTTAATCTAATAGCCTTCAAGCGTGCACGAGCCAAAGCACGCTACATTCGCCGTCAGAGTCAAAAGGAATCATGGATCCGTTTCACATCATCTATTAACCAGTCTACCAATTCTAAGGTAGTCTGGGATAAAATCCGGAAAATGAAGGGAAAATATACATCCCACCCTTCTTCAATCCTAGATTATAATGGATGCGCTATTGCAGATCCAACTGCAATAGCCAATGCTCTTGGGGAAACATTCTCTAACATCTCGGCAACATCTTCGTATTCCCCAGAGTTCCTGGTCCTGAAATATAAAATCGAAAAACAGGCACTTAGCTTTAAATCTAAGAGCATATACCTCTACAATGGGGATTTCACTATTCTGGAACTAAAAAGAGCCCTCACTCTTTCCAAAGCAAGTGCCGTTGGACCAGATGGCATCCATTATGAAATGATTAAACATCTCCCACCAAAATCTATGGATTGTCTGCTCCTTCTGTATAACAGAATTTTTATTGAAGGCCAGTTTCCGGACTCCTGGCGAAAGGCAATTGTTCTTGCCTTTCCTAAGCCAGGAAAGGATCCAAAAGTCACCACCAATTATCGTCCTATTGCTCTGACCAGCTGTCTGTGCAAAATTCTGGAGAGAATGGTTAATTCTCGTTTAATATGGTATCTCGAATCAAATGACCTTCTCTCCAACATCCAGTGCGGCTTCCGAAGGAACCGGTCCACTTTGGACCATCTTATTAGATTGGAAGCATCCATCCGGGATGCTTTCCTAAAACGCGAACACTTGGTGTCGGTGTTTTTTGACATGGAGAAAGCGTATGACACAACTTGGAGATTTGGCATCTTAAAAGATCTGCATAGCCTTGGCCTTAGGGGGCAACTCCCCATTTTTATTAAAAACTTTTTAGCCAATCGATCTTTCCAAGTTCGTGTGGGATCCTCACTCTCTCGTCCCTTCAGCCAAGAGGAGGGAGTACCACAAGGATCAGTATTAAGTGTCACGCTTTTTGCCATCAAAGTCAATTCCATCACAGAACAACTTCCTCCAACTGTAAACTGTGCCCTCTATGTTGATGACTTTAGCATATTTTGTCAGTCATGCAACATGAGGGTTATTGAAAGACAACTGCAGAAATCCATTGATCACCTTAATTCCTGGGCACTTGCTAATGGCTTCAGGTTCTCGCCGGAGAAGACCGTTTGCGTACACTTTTGTCGCAAGCGTAATCTTCATCCTGAACCTGAATTAATGCTCGGACAAAATGCTATTCCAGTAGCAGCGGACACAAAATTCTTGGGACTCGTATTTGATAAAAAGTTGACCTTTCTGCACCACATCCGTCAACTTCGCACAAAGTGCACACGCGGGCTTAATATTCTCCGCTCGCTCTCCTCTACATCTTGGGGAGCGGACCGATGCACGCTTCTTCGGCTTTACCGTGCACTTGTGCGATCCAAACTTGATTATGGGTCCCAGGTATATTCTTCAGCCAGAGTCAGTGCCCTTCGATGGCTGGATCCTGTCCATCACCAGGCTCTTCGTATCGCTACTGGAGCATATAGAACATCTCCTGTCCAGAGTTTATACGTCGAAGCAAACGAACCACCGTTATCGCTTCGACGTAAGCAGTTGTGTCTAAACTACGCTTTTAAACTGAAATCCCTGCCAGACCATCCTACGTGGCTATCCGTTTTTGAGCCACGATGGGAAAATTTGTACAATACCCGTAAGACTGCTAATCGTCCTTTTGGTATTCGTCTCCAAGAGCTACTCATAGAACTTGATATCAAGGTAGACAAGGTTGCCCAAACATCCAAGCAACCCTTTCCACCCTGGCATGCTCGTGTCCCGGCATGCGACTTGTCGCTTAGAAACTGGGGAAAGTCGGACACTCCATCATGCGTCTACCTGCAGCTTCATTCAGCACACCGAACTGAATATTCCGACTTCGCGCCAGTCTACACAGACGGCTCGAAGTCGGAATCATATGTGGGCTCTGCTGCTGTCTTTACAGACAGCACTATATCAGAGCAGATTCCCTCTGAATGCAGCATATTTACTGCAGAGCTGCACGCTGTAGAGTTAGCCTTGGATCATATTAGTAAATGCCAATACCAACGGTTCATTTTATATTCCGACTCTCTTAGCATGTTACAGGCTGTAATATCTGTGAGGTATAATCCCCATCCAGTTCTGTCTAGCATTCAGCAGAAGATTCACGTTCTCCATGATCGTGAATATGACATCCGCTTCTGCTGGATTCCGAGCCACATTGGGATTAGGGGAAATGATTTGGCTGACGTCGCAGCCAAATCAGCAATTCCCAATAATAACCGCTGCCTGTTAGTCCCCTATACAGACTACAGGCAAATAGTACATCAAAAGGTACATTCCCAATGGCAGGATTCGTGGAATAGACAGACTGCGAATAAATTATATCGTATAAAGCCTGTAATTGAACCGTGGCAGTCTAGTCTGCGCAGGATTCGTAAGGAGGAAGTTGTTCTAGCTCGTCTCCGCATAGGACACAGTCATCTTACACATTCTTTTCTGCTGAGGGCAGATGACTGTCCTATGTGCGAGCAATGCGACACCATTTTATCTATTAATCACATTTTAACCGTATGTCCACGTTTTAGACATGAACGTGATTTATACTTTACCGTTTTTAGTCATCTGGCTGAGCCTTATACACTCAGTCAGATTTTATCTGACAATGACCATGTGTCTGCTGTTTTTAGCTTTTTAAAATCAATAAACATTTTTACTGCCATATAAAATTTACATTTTATTGTTCTTTTCCATTGATTTATCTTTTATACTTTTGTTATTATTTATTTTGACATGGTGACCTAACTAGTTAGGTCACTGAAAGTTTAAATTTTTATTAATGACATGGTCTTGGCGCATTATAGCCCTAGTAGCTAATGCGCCAATAAAACCAAAACCAAACCAAACCAAACCCACTCTCTCACAACATCTTCAGGTTCCATACACTGATTACAAACCTGTTATTCGTAAAGCATGTTACCACAACTGGTCACAGATATGGAAAAGGAATACTAACAGCAAACTTTACCAAATAAAATAAGAACCAAAGCTGTGGCTCTCTTGCTTCAGACCAAACAGACGTGAGGAAGTGGTGTTGGCAAGGCTAAGAATTGGACATACACATCATACCCATCTCCACTTGCTATTGGGAGAAATCCCACCTCAGTGTTCATCCTGTAACAGTCGGCTCACAGTCCGCCACTTTCTGCTTGATTGTCCCTTGCATTCAACCATCTGGTCAAACACTTTTCAATCAATTTCCAGGCTTAACGTATCACCTGATTTATCTCATATCCTAGGAAACAATGCAAATATTGAAGAACTTTTAATATACTTAAAATGTATTGGCCTATACAACAGTATATAATTTAACAACTATAAAGATAGAGTCATGCAATTAAACGATGAATAGACACAATTTGGCCTCAGATGCCCTTGTGTCTTTAAACCCAATAACAACAACAACATCTTCACCAATTGAAATAGCCAATGCTCTTGCAGAAAAGTTTGCCAAAATATCAGATATTGCTGCGTATGAATCATCTTTTCAGCAACATAAAAGAAGGGCTGAGAAATGCAAATTAAACTTCAGCACAAAACTAACACATCCATATAATCAGTCGTTTACGCTTTTGGAACTACAGGACGCTCTAAAAAAATCAACAAATGGGGCATCAGGTCCTGATGGGATTTATTACCTCATGCTGCAACATCTAGACCAAAAGGCATTAAATTCCCTATTGCTGTTTCTGAATCGGCTCTTCTCCGAAAGCTCATGGTGTCATTCAGCAGTGCTAGCGTTTCCTAAAGCTGGAAAAGATCAGACGAATCCATGCAACTATAGACCAATATCCCTTACCAGCTGCTTGGGCAAGTAATTAGAGAAGATGATACACAATAGACTTGTATGGTACATAGAATCCCACTCAGTCATTAACTGTAATCAATACGGCTTCCGCAAAAACCGATCCACATTAGACTTGATGGTGAAAGCCGAATGTAACATACGAAACGCCTTTATCCGAAAAGAACATTTTGTCATGGTGTGCCTAGATATTGAAAAAGCATTTGACACCACCTGGCGCTATGGCATTCTACAAGACCTATATGTCAGAGGTCGACTCCCAATGATCATAGAGAGTTATCTTAAAAATAGAACTTTTCAAGTGAGATACCGTAATGCTCTTTCACAATCTTTTGTCCAAAGAGAAGGTGTACCGCAGGGATCGGTACTCAGTGCTACACTGTTTGCCCTCAGGATAAACAATTTAGTGCCCAACATTTTGGGTAATGTAGACATCTATCTGTATGCTGATGATCTTGCAATATCCTGCCATTCACAGAATATGCGTTCTATTGAACGACAACTGCAACTTTCCATAAACAAAATAGTGTCATGGACTTCACATAATGGTTATCGTCTATCCGCAACCAAAACTGTTGCCATTCACTTTTGTAAAAAACGTCAGTTACATCCAGAACCCGAATTGTCATTGGCAAATAAACCGATACCAATCACTAGCAATATCCGATTCTTGGGCATGACATTTGACACCAAACTGACATTCCAGAAGCATATACTACAAACACGAACTATCTGTATGAAAAAGCTGAATATACTTAAAGTTATCTCATCCATGACATGGGGAGCTGATCGCTATACTCTGCTCCATCTATACCGAGCTTTAATAAGATCGCGATTAGATTATGGCGCTCCAGTTTATGATTCCGCTCGAAAGACTATGTTGGCCTGTCTTGACACAATACAACATAGTGCGCTCAGGATTGCTCTTGGGGCATTCAGGACTTCGCCAATCCAAAGCATATATATAGAAGCCAATGAACCTCCACTCCACCTTCGGAGAAAGATGTTGCTCCTCAACTATGCAGTTAAAATAAATAGTTTTCCATATCATCCTATCTGGTCACACCTCTATGATCCCCAATGGGTAAGCCTTTTTAGAAATAAACCTCATGAAAACAAACCTACAGGAATCCGCCTACAAGAACTAATTCAGCAGTGGAATATACATTTGACCAATATTAATCAAGAAAGAGAAATCGTGCAACCTCCATGGAAAGCATGCATACCTTCATGCGATTATTACTTTCAACGTTGGGGGAAACAATTCCTGAACAATGAAACTTTTCAGAAAATACATACAGCCCACTCCTTAGCAAATGCACAAACTCTGCAAATTTATACTGACGGCTCCAAAAATGACACAGCTGTGGGAGCTGCTGTGGTTCTACCAACATCAACAGTCTCTGTCTCGTTGACTCAGGAATGCAGTGTTTTCACTGCAGAACTCTATGCCATTAAGATGGGTTTGACTTTCATTGCTACTAACTCCACACCAAAGACTATAATATATACAGACTCTTTAAGTGCAGTGACAGTGCTCCTTGGCAATTCTCGCTCTCCACATCCATTGATAAATCTAATAAAAACTCAAATATTGGATCTTCATAAAAATAAGCAGAGTGTTACTTTTTGTTGGATCCCAGGGCACACTGGAATACCAGGAAATGAGCATGCAGATAAAGCAGCAAGAAATCCCACTGACAATGACAATATCCAGATTCCTTTCACAGACTATAAATTTATCATTCACCGAATATGCAATGGAAAATGGAGAGAAATTTGGCATAATCAATTAAACAACAAGTTACGAAATATAAAACAGAATCCGCAGGTATGGAAATCTAGTTTCCGCTCAAACAGGCACGAAGAGGTTGTACTTGCCAGGGCACGTATTGGACATACCCACCTTACGCATCTTATTTATTTATTTATTTATTTATTTATTAAATCAGTTTATTTCCCAAGAAACCTTGGGTCACCCTGGGACGGCTCTGTGCCAGAAGGGTGTGAATATTTACACACTAAGGTGCGAGGAACACAATGTACAATAAACAAGAGTACATGCGTGCTCGACCCGAGATATTTACAGGATTAAATATACAATAATATACAAGATATACAGTAATAAAAAAAAAAAAAAAAAAACAGTCTGTCATATCCAGAGCAGGTGATTATTATAATTTCATAATCTGGTAGCAGTTCTTGAGGATTTCCTTCCTGTAGGGCTTGTCTTCACAGAACCTATCAGGGTGGATCCTAAATTTATTGAAGATCCGAAGACAATTCGCTGGAAACATGTTCCTCAGGGAATCAATGTTTGACAGCATAAGACGTAGAGGGACACAGGAGTCGGGGTGCTCCCCCCTTGCCCTCCTCGGGCCAGAGATTAATGTGGATACCGATGGAGCATCAATTCGCCTCGTTAGAAGCCGTGCGAGCGTGAAGACATTTTTTGTCATGATGATATGTCTCCAGGGAGTGGTGCCTAGATTTGCTTGTAGGATAGATCTGGAGATAGTTAGGGGGTGGCCTACCACCCTGTTCATCCATCTAAGCAACCAGTACTCTAAACTGAGATACTTCTGAAGGTATGAGGCAGGGGCAGATGACCAAATTTCTGAAGCATAGAGAGGAATCGGCGAAATACACCTCAGGATGTGCCGAACAAGCAGCGCTGGCTGATACACACCAACGAGTTCTTGACGCACTGCCCAAAGAGCAGCGTACGTCTTCTGCCTCATTCTGGCAAAGTGAGGCTGAAAAGTGAGTCCAACATCCCAGGTGAGGCCAAGATCAGTATGAGAGGTCACCTTTTGCACCGGTTCCCCACTAACAAAGATTTGGATATCATTTTTGACTTTCTTCTTGGTTATCGTCAGTTGCGCTGATTTGGAAGGGCTCAGATGCAGCCCAATTGTGGCAAGATAACTTTCCAAGCTTAATATCTGCCTAGAAGCTTGTTCGTTGATATGTTGAATCTGATGACTATGATCTGAGCTCATGTAGAACTTCAGATCGTCGGCATAAGAGACAAAGTTCGGATTCTGAGCAAGGAAAGGTTCCAAAACTGCTGCAAACAGGATAGCTGACAGTACACTTCCTTGTGGAATGCCTCTTGAGACGTCAATAGTTACTTGAAAGTCATTGTGGGTCACAGACAGATGTCTAGGAAGTAAAATAGACTTCAAAATTTGAAGTAAAGTATCTGCCAGTCCGAAGTAGTGTTTCAGAATGGTAAAAAGAGCTGGGAGGTGTATTCTGTCATAAGCCGATTTTATGTCGAGGAATATGATATCAATCTGTGATTTGTTGTTGAGGGTGCGCTGAATTCTGAAGAGGGTATCAAGAAGATTGGTAGTTGTCGATCTCCTTTGTAGAACGGTATGCAGGTACTCGGGCCTGTGTGCAAAGCAATGCTGGGCAATTGTTGGCTGAATTACTTTTTCAAAAATTTTGAGTAAAGAACAACTGATGGATATTGGTCGCAGATCTTTAGGAGATTTGGGTTTCTTGATCTTTGGAATGGGCTTAACATGGTAGGTTTTCCAAATTGAAGGAACTATTCCAGATTGCAGAATTTGTCGGAAAAGGTGAAGGAGAAGGTCGATTATATATGGGCTGCAAATTTTGATAATAAAGAGTGGGAAACCGTCTGGACCTACAGTGGCTTTGTTGGGTAGCTTATTGATGACATCGATTAGGGTTTCTCTAGTTATTTCTATTTCAGACAGGTGTGCCCTAGGTAACCAGTCCTCCTGAGAGAGAGAGGAATCAGAGTCAGGAAAATCTGCCTGCAGTATGTTGAACTGTGCCCATTCCTGGACAAGCTTTTTGTCAATGGCTAGATGATGATGATGTGAAAGGATCCTTCTGCCATCTCTATTTATTGCAAGGAAATAATCCCCCAGTATGCATGCATTGTGATTCACCACTAACTATAAAACATATTCTTATAGAGTGCGATCATTATCAGTCTATCAGATTCACAACATTTAGATCCCTCCGTAACTTGAACGAATCTCTTGAACTAAGACATATACTTGGAGATAACTCTAATCTATCTGAATTATTTCACTTTCTGAAACAGATTAATATATATATGCTCTTATAAACTCGCTTTACTGATCTGTACAGTGTCTCTCCACAGAATTAGGCGCAATTTGGTCATAGTAGCCCTTGCGCCAAAAAACAACAACAACAACAACCTCCTTTTCACTACTAGAAAAATTCCTGTCTATCATTGACAATACTGCATGATCTGCTCTGGCAGCATGTCCGCACTGTTCTGAAAATTTCATATACGACTGCACAATAACTCCCAGGTCTTTTTTTTTTTTTTTTTCATTTTCTACCACCCTAAGTATAGTACCACACAGCTGGTACGTTCCTCTGAGGTTACTTCTACCCATATGCAGTACTTTGCATTTGTCAATCTTAAATTTCCGTTGCCGCTTCTGAGCCCATCTCAGTAACGCTAATCTTGTCCTCCAGTTTATGGTTATTTGGAACCGATGCCCACAGCCCAGGGTCCTGGCTAACATCATAGGAACCCGGCGTGTTTACCGTGTGATGCGGCGCCCCCGTTGCCAGGTAGGAAGGAGCACAGTGCGTAGCACACGCTTCTTGATGAGACCGGGGTTCGAGCCCGTCACCACCAAATACGGGGATGCGGAAAGGTCAGGGACCACCGCATATTCCCGGAGCAATATAGCCTTAGTTGCTAATTCTCCTAAAAAAACCAAATAACAAAAACAAAACCGTGTGATGCGACATGTGGAAACTGGGAATGGAGTATCTTGGTGGTTGACAGGGGCCCAGCTTCAACATGCCACTTTGGCCGCTGCTTCGAAGAGACAGGTACTCCAGAATAGCTCAGCCAGTATCAATCGACTAGTAGGTTCGCCTCTGCAAGGGTCAACAGTATCAGTGGAGTGCCCCTACTCCCATGGATCTATTGACAGGATTTATTGTGCATTTATTGCTTGCAGGGTATTCAGCGTCCCATTTGGACTCCGCGGTGAATATGGACTCCTGGCAATGAACCAAAAATAAAATCTTTATTAATCCTGGTAATTTAAACTTTTATTCTGGGACCTAAATACAGTCTCTACCAGAAGTTAATGACATCAGTACAGACATTACCACTTTAGCAAAGAGGCCCAGAACCGAAACACTATATCAGGTCCAACATTGAGATAACTGATAATAAATTCTACCTTACAGAAGCCTATAGGAAAAATGTCACCCTTCTTTATCCAGAAGGGTTTGGAAGGTCTGGCAACTTCCCTATAGCTGGGGATATCTTCTAGAACTGTGATAAACACTCCGAACAGCTCTTCAGTGCCAAGTTTATTGGAGGAATGTTAATTATCCTAACACCCCACAATCCACTAAATTCATTCTCAGGTGTGATATCTGAGATTTTCTGGTAGTGTCTGAAGAGGAGATCTGTTCAAAACTAATACCGCAAGGGAATTATGAATGTTAACGTTCGTGCGTAGGGAGGGGAATATAGTCCAAACTAGAAACCCTATCCGTATTTTTAATTCGGCAATATCTGCTAATGAGAATAAAGCTGTTTATTTGAACTGCACAGCTCCGTTATGTCAATATATTCCAAAGCCCGTTAAGTTGCTTCAAGTGCCAGAAATACGGACATTCACAAATGTCCTTGTTTATACTCCGGTATGACTCCAGGTCAGTGGAGTTTACAATAAATCATCAATACAAACATTAATCGTATTTATTAGTAACTGGCTTGAACCCCGATCCACTCAAAGAGCGCGTGCTATTGCACTCTCCCTCCTGGCCACTCAGCTACGTCAGACCAGCCGTGGTGCTCTTGCGTGCGTTCGATGTGTTTCAAAGAACCATGAAACTGATCATTAAAGCTGCAAAGTTCACCTGTATTAATTCAGGAGCACACTGCATACCTCCGAGCATGCCAGAGGTAGAAGGAAGAAAAGAAAACAATGACTTATGGCAGAGCTGAACATTTCATACCAAGGGGCCAGAAAAGCGATTAAACCAGTAAATCGCAACAAGAAAATGTATGCTGGAAAGGTTATCAAGAAATGTTCTATTGGGACTGAAATTGAAATGATTGTATCTCCGAAAGAGTCATTTGCAAATATCGCTGTTTACTGACTTCACATAAACCAGCACAGAAAAATCACTTAGCTGCCACTCCAATATCGATATCTCCGTATGTCCCAGCAATACAAAAATCGACCGATAATATAACAAACAGCACAGGAAATCCAACCGCCAACGTAGTAAAAAAATTATATTGGAACCAAGGAGGTATCTGACGAAACAGTCTTGCAACTGATTGCGGAGGAAGGAATGGACTTAGGACAGCGTCCATACTTCCTAAAAAAAAAAGATAAATCGAAGACTGCGAAAAGTAAGTCTTAAGCACTTTGGAAGCCAGCCTAAGAAAACCCCCAAGCCCAAGTAATGCCTAAATTTCTACAGTGGAACTGTAGCAGTTGTAGACATAGCGTCTCTATGGGTTGACCCCATTCACCATTTGTATTGCGTATTGCGGATTCAGAACATGAACTGTCCTAGTCGCTTTTCGAAAAGAGTTGTCTGTAAAATATGCTTTTAAGCCTAACTCCCTAATGAGACCACCATTCGTATCCAAGATTACTCAGAGAGCTGAACGTCACGGTAGACAAGGTTGGCAGCCCCTAACACTCAGGCATTCTCGAAAATCAGCATATTACTTCTCGCTTAAGAACGTGACCTAGTCTAATACTTCGTATACCATCTACCTTAACTTCTATTCAGCACACAGTGCTAAAGATGCTGATCCCTTCCCAGTGCACACAGACGGCGCGAAGTCTGAATCGCGCGTGGAATCTTTTTTCTTCCTTCAGATAATACATATCTTAGAAGGTTCTTCCTGAAGGCAGTATATACACTGCAGAACTATAGACTTAGCTATAGATCAATAAGAACTTGCCAATACCAGTGGTTTTTTATATACACCGATTCACTGAGTGTACTAGAGGCTGTATCAGCGATAAACTGCACCCCTCATCCAACCCTGTCCGGATTCAGCAAATGATATATAGTCTCTATGAAGGTAGATTCTATACCCACATCGGGATTAGAGGAAACAATTTGGTGACATTGCAGCCAAATATTCAGCCCTAACGAATAATCTTGACCTGTCAGGCCTCTATACAGACTACATGCGAGTAATGTGTAGTACGTTACATTCTCAGTGGCAAGATTCATGGCATCGACAGGTTACAAACAAACTATATCAGATTATGCCTGTGATCCATCTTTGGCAGTCTACTCTACGCAGGGATCGTAAAGAGGAAGTTGTTCTTTCTGGCTCCCCATAGGGTACAATCATCTGATGCACTCTTTTCTGATGAGGGTACTTGGCAGTATCTTTTCAATCCACAGTGGGAAATCCTCTACAGCAATAAACCCACAGTAAATAAACCAGCCGGAATACGACTAAAAGAAACAATTTCAAAATGGGGCCTAAACTTTGAAAATGTACATGAGGATAACAGCATAAGTATTCCACCATGGCACACCCACACGCCAAACTGTGACACTTATTTTCAACAATGGGGAAAAAGCACTCTGGCAAATGTCAACATAAAACAGATGCATGCAGCCCACGCATCACAGTTCTCGGAATACCTTCATATATATACAGACGGCTCTAAAACAGACACCAAAGTTGGTGCTGCAGTGGTACTTCCACACACTGTTCTCTCACAACAACTTCCAAATCAATGCAGTAGTTATTCCGCTGAACTATTCGCCCTACAAATGGCCTTAAAATACATAGATTCTTCCCCTCTTCTAAAACATCTCATCTACACAGATTCATTGAGTGCAATACAAGCTCTCCAAAAAAAGACAGACTCCATCACATCCCTTTCTCTATCAGATACAAGCTCACCTTGTGAAGCTTAAAAGCAAAATGAGGCAAGTAAAATTCTGTTGGATCCCAGGACATACAGGCATTGAAGGTAATGAAAGAGCTGATCAAGCAGCAAAGAATCCTATAAACGTAAACCAAAGGTTTTGCAAAGTTCCATATACCGATTACAGACCAATCATAAAACAGTTTCTCCACAATCAGTGGTCACAAATGTGGCAAAATGAATTAAACAATAAATTGTTTCAAATAAAACATGAGCTACAGCCATGGAAATCGAGTCTTCGCAAGAATCGGCATGAAGAAGTCATTATATCCAGATTACGCATTGGACATACACATCTTACGCACAATTATTTACTCACCAAAGCAAATCCTCCAGAATGCCCTCACTGTTCTTGTCAACTCACTGTAAAACATTTCCTTATAGAATGTCCACAATACCACATGGCGCGACAATCAGCCTTCCACCTCCCTATAACTTCCCAAGATTCTCTGACCTTATCACAAATCCTAGGCGATAACTCCAAAATTGAAAATATATTCACTTATTTAAAATTAATAGGATATTTTGACCAGATATAAATCATATTTAAGAAATATAAATGTCTTTGTCACTAAACATTAATAGATAGGCGCAATATGGCCAAAGTTGCTTTTGCGCCAAAAAAACCCAACAACAACCAACCAACCAACCTGATGAGGGCTGATGACCCTCCTCTGACTATAATGTAAATTTGTTTGTTTATATATAATATAAGTAATTAATTCTGTTACGGATTGCCCTCCTGGCTGAATGACCATGTAAATGGTGCAGACCATATTTATTGATTCAATTAACTGATTTAATAATTCAAAATAATAAATTGCTCGGCTCCGCATAGGTCATAGCCATCTAACACACTCCTTTTTGCTGAAGGCGGATGGCCCAACTGTGTGTGAGACGTGTAAGGTTATTTTAACTGTTTCTCACGTTTTTATTGAATGTCCTGTCTTTAGACAATCTTTTAATAATCTGGCTGAACCATTTACACTGGCCCCGAGTGCCAAGCGAGTGACTATAGCGTTTTCTAAGTGATATTAAAGCGATTTTCTCAAAGAGCGGCTGATAATTATAGTAGTATCCTTCGTTTCTCACAGTTATTTAATTTTGCTGTTCTAAAGTAAAGAATTTAGCGTACCTAATAGAAAGGAAAGACACCTTTCTTCTTGTACATAGGATTACTTATTAACGCACTAACTACTAACCTTCCTTTATCGCTTGGTCACTGGTGGCACCGCTCGTGCCTCCACGTGGCGGGGCTGGAAATCTGGGAGAAGAAAGCCACCCTCCCAGGGCAAAAAGGAGCAAACATGGACAAAATTAAACAGTCCACTTATGGATCTTTTGATCCAGACCTAGATAGACATGATCGAGATCATGATGACACAACATCCCATGCTAAACGACAAAAAAAAGAAGGAACGGATAATACCGTACCTCTCTTTTTAATTCTACACTCCTCCACAGACCAACCATTGAGTAAGCTTTCCCCATTTTTGATACAAAAATGTCTTGAAAATGTGGCTGGCCCTCCAAAAATGGTTAGGCGACTGAGATCCGGAGATTTATTAATTGAAATGACCGAACGTTGACACGCTGAGAGACTGTTAAAAGTATCTACCTTTGGTGGAATTCCCACGAAGGTTACCCCACATGCCACCTTAAACTCCTCTAAAGGGGTAATATCAGAGTGGGATCTTTTACACGTATCAGAGGACGAGCTTGTCCAGGAACTACAAGATCAAAATGTGACACATGCAAAAAGAATCGTCATCAAAAAAGATGGAGAGTCTGTCCCTACTCGGACAGTGATACTCACATTTAAAACACCGAACCTGCCTACCACTATAAAAGCTGGCTACCTTAGGTGTCAGGTAAGACCTTACATTCCGAACCCAGTCCGGTGCTTTAAGTGCCAAAAATTTGGCCATTCGCAAACTGTATGCAGGGGAGTTTCTGTCTGCCCAAATTGCGGGTCCTCAGATCACAATCAGAGTGAGTGTTCTGCTGCAAAAATGACGTGCGCGAACTGCAAAGGTGACCACCCGGCATATCCCAAAATTTGTGAAAAATGGAAAACTGAAAAAAAAATAGTACGATACAAGATCGAAAACAAAGTCAACTACCAAGAAGCAAGAAAACTAGTTTCCCCTATTATAAACAAAAATAGTACCTATGCTAATGTAGTAAAAAAATTCCAAACAGTCTCCACTCAAACAGATGTCACAGTTCCCATTACAAAGTCAATTTCTGATTGGGCTAGAACTGTCCTCTCTGAGCAACAACCAAGTGTGCATAAACAACAACCCAAACTCTCAGACCAGGCAAATAACACTCCACTGACAATACCAGCTGCATCTCCTCCTCAGATATGTGCTAATACATCCGATATTACAAACCCAAAATCAAAGAAAAATACCCAGGACATAATCATGGATACAGATGGGACAACTATACACGAAGAACCAATTTTAGAAATCTACGCTGAAGAAGAAATGGATACTGGTCGACCAGTTTTCAAAAAAGACAAATCAAAATTGGAACGAAATAAGCCAGTCACCTTCAAAAAGCAGTCAGATACAGCTCCATGAACTAAACATAAATAATGGCCTGTGTTTTACAATGGAACTGCAGAGGTTTTCGTTGCAACACAGATGACATCAATGCTTTAATTAACCGGTATTCTCCAATTGCTCTTTGTCTTCAGGAAACTTACCTAACCTTACAAATTTCTCCTTCGATAAAGAATTATTGCCTTTATCGAAGAGATCGTAATAGAACAAATGCTGCCCATGGTGGTGTAGCAATCCTAATAAATTCAAATATCCCAACTAAACATATTCCACTTCAAACTGAAATAGAAGCTGTCGCTGTTCATATAACTCACTGTATTTCAATGACAATTGTCTCAATTTACCTACCACCAAACCATACTTACTCCTTAAAAGACCTTGAAGATCTCTTCATACAGATACCTCCACCCCTCTGTATATTAGGAGATTTTAACGGGCACCACCCCTTATGGGGCGATCCTAAACTAGATAGACAGGGTCGACTAATTGAAAGCTTTCTAGAGTCACAAAATCTTAGCATACTCAATACTGGTGCACACACTCACATACAACTCCCAACTGGACACACCTCAGCAATAGATCTCTCAATTTGTTCTCCAGTCCTGGTCCCAAGCATAGAGTGGCATGTTTCAAATGATCCTATGGGCAGTGATCACTTTCCAATCATATGCAATTTTTTAATATCAAAGACTCCTTCAAACGAACCACGCAGGGAATGGAAATTTGTTCGGGCAGACTGGGCAAAATTTCGTATATCAATCTCTCTTGATGAGGAAAAAATCCAGCTCCAGAATATTGATAATGTGACAGACTACATCACGTCACATATTCTAAAAGTGGCCAAGGAGACAATACCATTATCAAATCCCCCTGGTCGCAAGCATTACAATTACTGGTGGAATGAGGAATGTACAAAAGCAAAGAAAGCAAAAATTAAAGCCTGGAATTTATTTCGGCGATGCCCAACCACAACCAATCTCATTAACTATAAGAAACTAAGAGCAAAAGCACGATTTGTACAAAGGCAAGCCAAGAAAGAATCCTGGACCCGTTTTGCATCGACCTTTAACAGAAACACTGATCAGAAAACTATATGGAAAAAAATTAGACAGTTATCTGGTAAGTTTCCTACTATACCTTCTCCAATTCTCTCCTGGAAAGGACAAGATCTATCCAGTCCCTTAGATATTGCCAATGCTTTGGGCAGTACGTTTGCTGAAATCTCAGCAGCATCAGCCTTTTCTACATCATTCAAACGAATTAAAAACACCAAAGAAAAGCATTCTATAAACTTTCACACTGCCCGCCTTCTTTCATATAACAAACCTCTGCAATACTCCGAACTTTTGCATGCTATTAGAACAGCCCACAATGGTGCTGCAGGGCCAGATGGCATTTATTATGTGATGCTACAACATCTTGATGACAAAGCTTTGCGCTTGCTGCTGGTTTTTTACAATCGTATATTTTCAGAAAATATTTTTCCAGCTTCCTGGCATCACTCTACTGTTTTGGCACTTCTAAAGCCTGGGAAAGATCCAACTAACCCCTATAGCTATAGACCGATCTCTCTATCAAGCTGCCTGAGCAAAATCCTTGAAAAAATTGTCCACAGAAGACTCGTATGGATCATTGAGTCACAACATCTAATGAGCCATAGCCAATAGGTCATGCTTAGATCTTATGGTCAAGGCTGAATTCGCCATTCGAAATGCCTTCGTTAAACGTGAACATCTTGTAATGGTTTCAATAGACATAGAGAAGGCTTTTGACACCACCTGGCGGCATGGCATACTTGGTGATCTATACGCCCTTGGTCTGAGGGGCAACCTTCCTATATTTATTCAAAACTTCCTATGTACTAGATCATTTCAAGTTCAGTACCAACATGCTCTCTCTACAACGTTCATGCAGGAAGAAGGTGTTCCACAAGGATCAGTACTGAGTGCCACTCTGTTTGCTCTTAGAATAGATTCTATTACAAGACAGCTTCCAAATTCAATCGAGACTTACCTTTATGCAGATGACCTCTCCATCTCCTGCCATTCCCAAAATATGAGATCTATTGAACGGCAGCTTCAGATATCACTAAATAAAATACAACAGTGGGCTAGCATCAATGGCTATCGGCTCTCGCAGCAGAAAACAGTTGCAATTCATTTTTGTAGGCAGCGCAAACTTCATCCAGATCCTGAACTTCAAATTTCTAATGTCTCCATCCCGGTCACTAATAATATCAGATTTCTAGGATTAATCCTTGACAACAAGTTAAATTTTATAGACCATATTAAAAATGTACGTACTTCCTGTCAAAAAAAAGTTAAACATTCTCAAAGCTTTATCCGCCCAAACATGGGGTGCAGATCGTACTTCTCTGCTTCGGCTATATAGGTCATTAATCAGATCCCGCCTTGATTATGGAGCTCCCATCTATGATTCTGCCAGAATGAGCGCATTACGCTGGCTTGATCCCATTCAACACAGTGCTTTGAGGATTGCACTTGGTGCTTTTAGAACGTCGCCCAAACATAGTCTCTATATTGATGCTCATGAGCCCCCATTATCGTTACGTAGAAAAACACTGTTACTAAAGTATGCCGTTAAGATACAAAGCTGTGCCTCGCATCCTATTCAGTCATACTTGTTCAATCCACCACTAGAAAACCTCTTCAGAAATAAACCTAGCATAGTAAAGCCAGCTGGTCTTCGTCTCCTTGAACTGATGGAAGTTTGGAATCTTTCCGTTCATTCCGTACAACAGGTAGCAACCTGCTGCCAACCACCATGGGCTTCTCTTCCTCTGGTGACTTGTGACACTTATCTCTGCCAATGGGGAAAAGACATTTTACAAGCATCTAATATCATACAACTTCATGCAGTTCACACTCAAAAATATAGTGATTTTTCCCCAATTTATACAGATGGCTCTAAATCAAATTCAAACGTTGGAGCAGCTGCAGTGTTCCCGAATACCGTTATTTCAGTGTCCCTTCCATCTGAATTCAGTATCTTTTCAGCTGAAATATATGCAATTAAACTGGCCTTACAAAATCTCTGTGCTGATCGATCTTTAAAATCAGTTATTTACACCGATTCGCTTAGTTCAATCATGGCTTTATGTAATTTCTCAGATAAAGTTCACCCTGTTATAGAAGAAATACGAAACATATTACTAAAAATTGAAGAACGCCATCAACAGGTCATCTTCTGTTGGATTCCAGCACATTCTGGTATTTTGGGCAATGAACTGGCTGACAAAGCCGCAAAAAATCCAACTAGCTTAGACTTAACTAATATCCCTGTTCCGCCATCAGACTTTGCAGTAGCTATTCAAGCTGCATGCTTGTCAGAATGGACAACAATCTGGCACTCTCAAACAAATAATAAATTCTTTCAATTTAAACACGATCCAAAAAATTGGTGCTCCAGTATCCGTACATCAAGACGAGAAGAAGTAGTCCTATCAAGGGCAAGAATAGGACATACCCATCTAACCCATCTTTATTTACTTAGAGGAGACGATCCACCACAGTGTCCACATTGCTATATAAATCTGACTGTTAAACACATACTCATGACTGCCCCTACTATAGACAAGACAGAGCATCAACCCTACTATCACTGGTAAATCTTAATAAACCAATAACTTTAGAGAATCTCATTGGTGACAAGGCAAATATTTTCGAATTTTTCAACTTTCTGAAGCAGATTGGACTTTTTAATCTTTTCTGATTTTAAAAAAATCTTTTGATTTCCCTATATAAAAATTGAATAGGCGCATTATAGCCATAGTAGCTTATGCGCCATTAAACGCCCATAACAACAACCATTTACACTCAGTCAGATTTTTGGTGACAGAGACAACATGTCTGACGTTTTTAACTTTTTACACTCGATCAATTTATACACAAAGATTTAAGTTTATATCTTATACCTTTTATATAACCTTTAACCATAGTATCATATTTACCTTTTTGACACGGTAGCCTGTTTTAAGGCTGACCAATATTTTTGCATTAGTTTTATTTTTGATTTGGCGCATTATGGCCACAGCTGCCAATGAGCCATTAAAAACCAAACCAAATCATAATAATAATAATCCGACACCGTTTTATCCATTAAACATATTTTATCCGACTGTGCCATTTTTATAAATGCTCGTTTTTATCGGTTTTAGCCATCTCACTGAGCCTAATGCACTCAGTTAGATTTTATCCGACAATGTCCATCTTCAGCAGTTTTTAATTTTTTACGTGCTATCTCAAAGGTTATCAAACACTCAATCTTTTTGAAATATAGGTTTTTCCTCTTGTATTATAACCCGCGTCATTTTTGCACCATTAACCCCATAATCCAAATCCACTCAGCCAGAATCGCATCTTTCAGATGACTACTTCACCTACACGAATCTTTACAACTGACTCGTATTATTGGAGATAAGACCAATTTATCAGAATTTTTAGCATAATTAAAAATGATTAACTTATATAATCACTTCTAGATCTATTTTGTTCAATATGTTGATCAACACTCCAACTTAACAGGCGAAAATCGGCCATAGAAGCCTTTGTTGCTGAGGCACCAATAAAATGGAAACTGAAATACTTGTATAATAACTGCTGATATGAAGATGGCGAAAGAAGCAAATTTTACAGTTCCGGCAGACTAATGTGTGATTAAGAAGTTAAGTTTTCTGAAGAAATTATTGAACTATAATTGTATGAGAAATTTTAATACACCGCCATGTAATCGATCCTCTTCTTCTGTTTTTAACAAAAACAAGCTGGGCTCAGTTCTTATTCTTTTGGCAAAGTAATTAAAGTAAAAAAATTATCGGTGGCAACAGCTGGTTCCAGTTTGATACTTTCCACCAAACCATTAATTAAATTTCCTTATAAAAATATCAAAATAAATCGCATACTTTCTCGAAAAGTGTGTCAGTTCAAGAGGCCACTGCGTGCGAAAGACAACGATGTAGGCAGCCATTATAACACTAGAACCAGAAACAGATATTTAACCGCAATGATTTTGTGCAAGAATTAAAAAGCGTGCTTTCTTCTAGCATCGAATTGTAACCACTTCCTACCACACCGTTATTAATTAAACATTATTCCAGAATGAGATGTCCAGTGAGGATAGCATACCGCGGCTGGCTCATTTACCAGAAGCATTTCTTTCAAGAGAATTGTGTCAGTGAGATAGACACGCTCACTTAATGTTTTAATAATTGAGTTTATCGTTTCTCATCAATTATTTCTACAGAGAGTAAAGTTTTTGGAAACAACACTATGGATTTACAATCTCAAATTATTACTTAACATGCGCTATGTTTTTATTTACCATAATATGTGAGCAAAAAGCTCAAAGTTTAGACCGTATTAATATTTGGGAAATCAAGCTTACCGGATATTCGAATAAATTCTCTCTGATAATGAAACATATAATCCAACTTCTATTCAACTCGTGCCAATTCAGACCAGCTACAAATAAACGGGGAGTCGTGAATTACTGTGTCCAGACGAGTCACTGAACATTTTGCAACTACTTTCGAAACCGCCATCATAAAATATGTACAAAACAATTCTCCGAACAGTTTCATCACTCCACGCACATTGAATCAAAGCTAAATGCCATTTTTTTCAGAACAGTGATATTTCGTTGGTGTTTAGGCCCATAATGAAAATGGGCATGCCGTTTTTAATTAGTTTGTTATCTACAAACTCCGCCGGCCCCGAGTGCCAAGCGATAGTGACAAGCGATTTCCTCTGAGATATATAGTGTGCTATTTCTAAGCGACAAAGTTCAATTTTATTTCTAGTGTCGTTTTCTCTTTTGTTTAGCTAAAGTGGTTCTGTGCTTCAAGCGTTAAAGTAAGAACCAAGAAAGGAAAACTACCTTTCTTTTTTCAGAGTATATATATTAATTACTAACAGGCTACTAAACTTTACAACCGCTTGGTCACTGGTGGCACCGCTCCTGCCTCCACGTGGCGGGGCCGGTAACCTGGGAGAAGAAAGCCACTCTCCCGGGGCGAAAAGGAGCAAACATGGAATTTGACAATTTCTCTCCAATTGAGCCTCGGCGCTCATGTCCTAAATCAAATGATAATGACCATGACACATCACAGTCGAAAAGACTGAGGACTGACACAGAGCAAAAGGAATGTCCATCTTTCCTTATATTCCACTCCTTGTCAAACAAATGCATGAGTACACTCTCCCCGTTTCTGATACAGAAATGTTTGGAAAATACAGCAGGTTCACCTAAAATGGTGAAAAGACTTAGATCAGGTGATTTACTAATTGAAAGTGTGAGCCGTCAGCAATCAGAGACTCTGCTGAACCTCTCAGCCTTTGGTGGTATTCCCGTGCAAGTTACCCCACATGCGACGCTAAATGCTTCCAAAGGGGTCATCACTGAGTGGGATTTGATTAACGTCACAGAAGACGAATTAGTCGAAGAATTAAAAGAACAAAAAGTCACACATGCTAAGCGCATCATGATCAAAAAAGATGGCCAGCTGGTTCCAACGCGGAACATCATCCTTACGTTTGGCACACCAAATTTACCATCTAGTGTTAAAGCCGGCTATCTCAATTGCCGTATAAGACCCTACATTCCTAATCCCATCAGATGTTATAAGTGCCAAAAGTTTGGACACTCTCAGACCGTCTGTCGAGGGGATGCTGTGTGTCCAAACTGTGGTTCAAAATCCCACGCACAAACGGAATGTGATGCGGAAACACCACATTGTTCAAACTGTCAAGGCCAACACCCTGCCTACTCAAAGTCCTGTGAACTGTGGAAAACAGGAAAAAAGATCCAACAATATAAAGTAGAGCGGAAAGTCACATACCAAGAAGCAAAGAAGCAGATTATGCTTACTACAACTAAACACACCTACGCAGCAGCAACAAAGAAATATCAGTCAGCTGCCACTCAAACTGACGTGTCAGTTCCTCCATCCATGTCTATTGCAGACTGGGCTAGAGAAATACTCTCAAAATCAAAGCAAACTAATATGGAACAGCATGTGAATGACAGTGCCAATAACACACCAATTACAGTACCGCCAACGGCTTTGCAGTCTTCCTCAGAAACTATAAAAACTAAAACAGCAGTCCCAAGGCAGAAAAGTCAGCAAAATACAACAAATATGGATACTAATGAAAACATCAGCCCGGATGAGCCAATCTTAGAGCTGTACGCAGATGATGACATGGACACAGCGCGTCCTATCTTTACGAAAAAAGAAAGAATAAAATTTGAGAGACAAAAACAGACTGGACCTAAAAAACAGACTGAATCAAACACAACCGCCAAAATCAAATAATGGATCACATAATACAGTGGAACTGTAGAGGTCTACGTAGTAATATCGATGATATCCATGACCTAATCCAACAGTACAGTCCAGTAAGCATATGTTTGCAAGAAACTAATTTACCTCCGCAAGTAATTCCAAAAATCAAGAACTATACTATATATCAACATAATAGAAATAATAATACCACCGTGCGTGGAGGTGTGGCCATTCTAGTAAACTCAAGAGTCCCTACTAAACACATTCCACTGCAAACTTCCTTAGAAGCAGTAGCAGTGCGTGTCTCCTTAGGAATCATGTTAACAGTAGTTTCAATCTACCTATCACCAAACAAAGAATATACTTATAATGACCTAGAAGTACTTCTACTACAGATCCCTCCTCCATTTTGTTTATTTGGAGATTTCAATGCACACCACCTGATCTGGGGCTCCCCACATACAGACAGACGAGGTAAAGTACTGGAGTCGCTGCTTGACAAACACAATCTAACACTGTTGAATACTGGTGCTGATACCTACATCCATTTCTCTACTAGAACAACGACAGCTATAGACTTGACAATCTGCTCTCCAACATTATATCCACTCATCCGCTGGACAATTCTGGACAATCCGCTAAACAGTGACCATTTTCCAATAATTTGCGAAATCCAAATAGCTAGAATCCCTCAGGTAAATAATTCCCGCTTAAAATGGAAATTTTCCAAAGCCGATTGGAAGTTATTTGCTCTCAGTATCTCATTCAATGATGAAATTATCAATTTCCAATCCATTGATGATGCCACACAGCACATCACATCTGAGATTCTGAATGCCGCGACCAAGGCCATACCAAAAATGCGTACTGGTTCGTTTAAACATACCAATATTTGGTGGAGTGAAGCATGCCAACTTGCAAAAATAGAGAAAAACAGGGCATGGAACCTGTTTCGTAAAAACCCAACTACCGAGAACCTTATAAATTTCAAAAAACTGAAAGCAAAAGCGCGATTCGTAAGGAAAAAGGCAAAAAGAGATTCTTGGATCCAGTTTGCCTCTACTATAACAAAGAACACAAACAGCAGAATAATCTGGAATAAAATAAAAAAACTAAATGGTAGATTTCTCCCAGCATCTTCTCCAATACTGAGATGGAATGGACAAGATTTATCATCCCCAGTTGAAATAGCTAATGCTCTAGCAGAAAACTTTGCCAATATCTCAGATACAGCTGCATATGAACCATCTTTTCAGCAACTGAAAAGAAGGACTGAGCAAAGCAAATTAAACTTCAGTACAAGAATAGAGCTCCCATATAATCAACCCTTTACAATGTTGGAGCTGCAGGTTGCTCTAAACAAATCAAGAAATGGGGCATCAGGACCTGATGGTCTTTATTACGTCATGTTACAACACCTAGACAAAAAGGCTCTAAATTCCCTATTGCTTTTTCTGAATCGGGTCTTCTCCGAAAGCTATTATCCTCGCTCGTGGTGTCATTCAACAGTGCTAGCTTTTCCCAAACCTGGGAAAGATCAGACGAATCCCTGCAACTATAGACCGATATCCCTTACCAGCTGCTTGGGCAAGACATTGGAAAAGATGGTACACGATAGACTTGTATGGTACATAGAATCCCACTCAGTCATCAGTAGTAATCAATACGGCTTTCGCAAAAACCGATCCACATTAGACCTTATGGTGAAAGCTGAGTGTAACATACGGAACGCCTTTATTCGGAAAGAACATCTTGTCATGGTGTGCCTGGATATTGAAAAAGCCTTTGACACCACCTGGCGCTATGGTATTCTGCAAGACCTATATGCTATAGGACTCAGAGGTCGACTCCCAATGATCATAGAGAGTTACCTTAAAATTAGAACCTTTCAAGTGAGTTATCGTAATGCTGTTTCGCAAGCTCTTATCCAAAGAGAAGGTGTACCACAGGGATCGGTACTCAGCGCTACCCTCTTTGCTCTTAGGATAAACAATCTAGCGCAGAACATCTTGAGTAACGTAGAAATCTATCTTTATGCTGATGATCTTGCGATATCTTGCCATTCACAGAATATGCGTTCAATTGAACGACATTTGCAGCTTGCAATAAACAAAATAGTATCATGGACTTCACGTAATGGTTACCGTCTATCAGCAACCAAAACTGCAGCCATTCACTTTTGTAAAAAACGCCAACTACATCCAGAACCTGAATTATCACTGGAAAAACAACCGATACCAATTACCAGCAATATCCGATTCTTGGGCATAACTCTTGACACTAAACTGACATTCCAGAAACACATACTACAAACGCGAACTGTCTGTATGAAAAAGCTGAATATACTTAAAGTCATCTCATCTATGACATGGGGAGCTGATCGCTATACTCTACTCCACCTATACCGGGCCTTAATCAGATCTCGATTAGATTATGGTGCTCCTGTTTATGACTCCGCCCGAAAGACTCTGTTAGCCTGTCTCAACACAATACAACATAGTGCGCTCAGGATTGCTCTTGGGGCGTTCAGGACTTCGCCGGTGCAAAGCTTATATATAGAGGCCAATGAACCTCCACTCCACCTTCGGAGAAAGATGCTGCTCCTCAATTATGCAGTTAAAATATATAGCCTTCCATCTCATCCTATCTGGCCATACCTCTATGATCCACAATGGGTAAACCTTTTCAGAAATAAGCCTCTTGAAAACAAACCTACAGGAATCCGTCTACGAGAACTGATTCAGCAGTGGAATATGCAGTTGGACAATTTACATCAAGACAGAGAAATTGTACAGTCTCCATGGAAAGTGTGTATACCTTCGTGTGATGACTATTTCCGACGTTGGGGGAAACACTCCCTGAACAATTCAACCATTCAGAAACTACATGCAGCTCACTCTTTGGCAAATGCAGACACTTTGCAAATTTATACTGATGGCTCTAAAAATGACACAGCTGTGGGAGCTGCTGTGGTGCTACCAACATCAACAGTGTCTGTTTCATTACCACAAGAATGCAGCATTTTCACTGCAGAACTCTATGCCATTAAGATGGGTTTGACCTTGCTTGCTCATGTTTTCACTCCGAAGACTATTATCTATACAGACTCCTTGAGTGCAGTGACAGCCCTCCAAGGCAATTCTCGCTCTCCACATCCGCTAATAAATCAAATAAGAACTCAAATATCCGAATTGCATAACCATAGGCAGACTGTCACATTCTGTTGGATTCCAGGGCACACTGGAATACCAGGAAATGAGAGTGCAGATAAAGCAGCAAGAAACCCCACCGATAATAACCACATCCGGATTCCTTACACAGACTACAAATCAATCATACGCCGCATTTGCAATGAAAAATGGCGAGAAATATGGCATAATCAGGAAAATAACAAGTTACTAAATATAAAACAGAATCCACAGCTATGGAAATCTAGTTTCCATTCAAACAGACATGAAGAGGTAGTACTTGCTAGAGCACGTATAGGTCATACCCAACTTACACATCACTATTTATTGCGAGGAAATAATCCACCACTGTGCTTCCACTGTAATTCAACGCTAACCGTAAAACATATCCTTATAGAGTGCACTCACTATCAGTATGCCAGAAACACATCATTCCGATCCCTATCAAATTTAAATGAACCTCTTCAAATTAGACATATGATTGGAGACAACTCCAATTTACCTGAGTTTTTCCACTATCTAAAACAGGGCCCCGAGTGCCAAGCGATAGTGACAAGCGATTTTTCTCTGCGACTCATAAAGTGATCTTTGAAAGTGATATAGTTCTATTTTTTGTTGTACGATTTTCTCCTGTTTTGTTCACTTAAAGCGGTTCTTCACTTAAAAAGTCTTACGTAAGAACCCAGAAAGGGAATCTACCTTTCTTTCTTAGTATTTATATTAAATACTCACACTCTACTAACCTTAATATCCGCTTGGTCACTGGTGGCACTGCTCCTGCCTCCACGTGGCGGGGCTGGTAGTCTGGGAGAAGAAAGTACTTCTCCCAGGGCTAAAAGGAGTAAACATGGATACTAATGACTTCCCACGATTAGAGCCAAAGAGCTCGCAACAAGACAACCACGAAACTGATCATGACTTTTCATTGTCGAAAAGACTAAAAAAGGATGCAAACAAGCAGGAAGCTCCAGCTTTCCTGATCATCCATTCTCTGTCTTCACAATCTGTCAGCAAGCTTTCGCCTTTCATCATACAACGATGCCTTGTAAATGCAGCAGCATCTCCAAAAATGGTGAAACGCCTTCAATCTGGCGACTTGCTAATAGAGACCTCTCTTCCAAGACACTCTGACCTCCTGTTAAAACTTACATCTTTAAGTGGAATTCCAATCCAAGTCACTCCACACAACACCCTGAATTCTTCCAAGGGAGTGATCAGTGAATGGGACCTATTGAACGTTTCTGAGGAAGAAATAATTCAGGAACTAAAAGATCAAAATGTAACTCAGGCCAAGAGAATCATGATACGAAAAGACGGCATCTTAGTCCCAACCCGTAGCATAATTTTAACCTTTAGTTCGCCGAATCTACCATCCTCGGTTAAAGCAGGCTATTTAAACTGTCGTGTTCGGCCCTATATCCCGAACCCTCTGAGATGCTACAAATGTCAGAAATTTGGCCACTCCCAGACAGCATGCCGTGGAGATGCAACATGTCCAAACTGCGGATGCACAACTCACACTCAATCTGAATGCAAGGCACAAACTCCGCAGTGTCCTAATTGCAAGGGCAATCATCCAGCCTACTCCAAAGATTGTGATCTTTGGAAGTTAGGAAAAAAAATACAGAAATACAAGACAGAAAATAAAGTATCTTTTCAAGAAGCTAGAAGACAAGTAAAATCAAGTATTCCAAAAACTACTTATGCTTCGGCTGCCCATAGTTATAAATCGGTAGCATGTCAAACAGAAGTGTCAGTCTCTCCAGATAAATCGATCGCCGACTGGGCTCGATCTGTACTATCAACTCAGCCTACATCTGAATCACAGTTAGTGGACCAAAGTAATAATACGCCACTCACAATTCCAACTCAAAACCTAACCCACAATACAGTGGCAGAAAAAGTACATAAATCAGATAGTGTGGAGGTGAAACAACCAACAAGCATGGATACAGATGATATGCCCAACCAAGAAGATTTTCTTGAATTATATGCAGATGGAGACATGGAGGATAAAAATGATTCAGGACGCCCTTCTTTTCCTAGAAAAGACAAATCTAAATCTGACCGTCACAAACAACCTACGCATAAAAAGCAGACAGATTCAGCTTCCTCTTACAAAACCCCCCTCGAAGTG